>NC_080379.1:70698731-70964174 GCF_014773155.1 Arachis stenosperma
GAACAAGTGATATCTTAGAATATAAGCAAGCATGATTGAATGAAAAACAGTAGTTGCATTAATCCTCACAGACCACAGAGCTCCTCACCCCCAACCATGGGGTTTAGAGACTCATGCCGTAGGAAATACAATGAGAAACGTGTAATGTGTCATGAGGTGAAGATACAATTCAAAAGATCCTATTAATAGTGAACTAGTAACCTAGGGTATATAATGAAAAAATACGTAAAAATCCACTTCCAGGGTCCACTTAGTGTTTGCTTGGGCTGAACATTGAAGCTTTCATGTAGAGCTTTTCTGGAGTTAAACGCCAGCTTTTATGCCAGTTTGGGCGTTTAACTCCAATTTTTATGCCAGTTCCGGCGTTAAACGCTGGGAATTCTGAAGCTGATTTTCAACGCCGGTTTGGGCCATCAAATCTCGGGCAAAATATGAACTATTATACATTGCCGGAAAGCCCAGGATGTCTACTTTCCAACGCCGTTGAGAACGCACCAATTGGGCTTCTGTAGCTCCAGAAAATCCATTCGAGTGCAGGGAGGTCAGAATCCAACAGCATTGCAGTCCTTTTCAGCCTCTGAATCAGATTTTTGCTCAGGACCCCAATTTCAGCCAGAAAATACCTGAAATCACAGAAAAACACACAACTCATAGTAAAGCCCAGAAAGTGAATTTTAACTAAAAACTAATAAAAATGTGATAAAAACTAACTAAAATATACTAAAAGCATACTAAAAACAATGCCAAAAAGCGTATAAATTATCCGCTCATCACAACACCAAACTTAAATTGTTGCTTGTCCCCAAGCAACTGAAAATCAAAATAAAATAAAAGAAGAGAATATACTATAGACTCCCAAAATATCAAAGAAACTTAGCTCCAATTAGAGCGGACTAGTAGCTTTTTTGCTTCTGAACAGTTTTGGCATCTCACTTTATCCTTTGAAGTTTAGAATGATTGGCATCCATAGGAACTCAGAACTCAGATAGTGTTATTGATTCTCCTAGTTAGTATGATGATTCTTGAACATAGCTACTTTATGAGTCTTGGCTGTGGCCCAAAGCACTCTGTCTTCCAGTATTACCACCGGATACATACATGCCACAGACACCTACTTGGGTGAACCTTCTCAGATTGTGACTCAGCTTTGCTAGAGTCCCCAATTAGAGGTGTCCAGGGTTCTTAAGAACACTCTTTTTGCCCTTGGATTACAACTTTTTTTTTTTCGTTTTTTTTTGGTATTCACTGCTTTTCTTGCTTCAAGAATCAATTTGATGATTTTTCAGATCCTCAATAACAGTTTCTCCTTTTCCATCATTCTTCAAGAGCCAACAATTTTAACATTCTTAAAACAACAAATTCAAAGACTATGCACTGTTCAGCATTCATTCAGAAAACAAAAAGTATTGTCACCACATCAAACTAATTCAACTAGTTTCAAAGATGAATTCGAAATCCTGTACTTCTTGTTCCTTTGTGATTAGAGCATTTTTCATTTAAGAGAGGTGATGGACTAATAGGACATTCATAGCTTTTAAGACATGAACCTTAAATTTTATTAATCATGAATAAGAACAAGACTCAAAATAGATATAAGATAAGACTAATAGTAATAGAAAACAAAATTTAAATAGGCTCCCTAATGATAGAGGTTTCACAGGTTAGGACTCACAACCTTGATTTTGAGAAGTGGATGCTCCCTCAACTTTGAGGGAGAGCTTTTTGGCGTTTCAACTCTTGAAGTTCACGCCCCTGCTTCTCTTATTCCTTCAGCAATTTGCAGAGCATGCAGTTCTGATTCTGCTGTTCTTCCTTAAGTTGTTCCATTGTTTCTTGCAACTTGGTGACAGATGCTCAGACGAGTCCAGTAGTCAATTTCAGGAAGTTCAGGGAGGAACTCCTGCGCCCTCCTCTTGATAGATTTATCTTGCATTTGTCCTTCCATTGACCTCTTGTGATTGGGTGCTCAATTGGGATGAATTCATCTACTCCCATCCTCACCCCAGCATCTTTACATAGCAAGAGATTAAGCTTGGATAAGCCAGTTTGGCTTCAGTGGAGTTCTTGTTTGCAATTGTGTAGATCTCACAAGCATCAGATGATGAACCTCCACTTCTCTTCCCAGCATATACAATGAATCATCACTGCTCTCTTGATAGTAACCTCAGAACGGTTGCTAGTGGGCAATATGGAACGCCCAATAAAGTCTAGCCAGCCTCTTGCAATTGGTTTGAGGTCTCCCCTCTTGAGTTGGTTAGGGACACCTTTTGAATGGTTTCCACTTAGTTCCAGGGAGGCAAATGTCCTCTAGAACTTGATCCAACCCCTTATCTGCTCTCACCATTCTCCTATTAAAGGATTCAGGATCATCTTGCAGTTGAGGCAATTTGAAGATCTCTCTTATTTTATCCAGATGGAAGTAAATAACTTTTCCTCTGACCATGGTTTTGTAAGTATGGAAAGCGGTTCCAGTCATTCTCTGCTTATCTGTCAGCCACAGATTTGAGTAGAATTCCTGAACCATATTTCTTCCAACCTTTATCTCAGGATTGGTTAGGACTTCCCATCCTCTATTTCGAATTTGCTCTTGGATCCCCGGATATTCATCTTCTTTTAGATCGAATTTGACTTCCGGGATCACTGACATCAGGCCCATTATTTTGTGATAATGGTCTTCATGTTCTTTGGTTAAGAACTTCTCTTGATTCCAAAGACTCTTTGGATTATTCTCTTTCTTGCCTCTTGAGTTGGTTTGTTTTCCTTTAGGAGCCATGATCTTGATGAATCTTAGCTTAGTGATCACGAAAAAGCACACCAAACTTAGAAGTTTGCTTGTCCTCAAGCAAAAGAAAGGAAAGAGGGGAGAGAGGAGGAGAGCAAATTCGAATGGTGTGGAGGAAGGGATGGCCGAACATGTATTTATAAGGGAGGGGGAGAGATTTCGAAAATTTTGAAGGAGATTTGAGAAGATATGGAAAGAATTTGAGAAATATTTGAGTTTTTGAAGAAGATTTGGGAAGGATTTGAGAGAGATTTGAAGAATGATTTTAATTTTTGAAAATTTGAAGGTGAATGATAAAAGTTTGAAATGTGTTTATGTAGAAAATTATGGATCAAAAAAAGGAAAGTTTGAAAAAATTTTAATCAGAAAGAAAAATCTCTGTGCCCCACCTTTCTGGCGTTAAACGCCCAATTGTTGGCCATTGTGGGCGTTTAACGCCCAGCCAGGTACCCTGGCTGGCGTTAAACGCCAGAATTCCCTTCATCACTGGGCGTTTTATTAAACGCCCAGGATGCTGCACACCTGGCGTTAAACGCCCAGAATGGTGCCCATTCTGGCGTTTAACGCCCAAAATGGCACCTTTACTGGCGTTAAACGCCCAGAATGGTGCCCATTCTGGCGTTTAACGCCCAAAGTACCCCTTACTGGCATTTTTTCGCCAGCAAGCTCTTTTTCTCTGCTTTTTGCACTGAATCCTTCTGTAACTCTGTGAATTCCCTCAATTTTGATAATTGCCCTTTGAGAATATGTATCAAACCTTGATTAAACAGAACAGATAACCTGCTAATCATTGGGTTGCCTCCCAGCAAGCGCTTTTTTATTGTCTTTAGCTGGACCTTCACTGAGAATCACTCAAGCCTCAGTTTTGAGCATTCCTGCTCAAAATTGCCTTCAAGATAATGCTTGATCCTCTGTCCATTAACAATGAACTTTTTGTCAGAATCAGTATCCTGAAGCTCAACATATCCATATGGTGATACTCTTGTAATCACATACGGACCCCTCTAGCGGGATTTAAGTTTTCCTGGGAACAATCTGAGCCTAGAGTTGAAGAGCAGAACTTTTTGTCCTGGCTCAAAGACTCTGGATGACAACTTCTTGTCATGCCACTTCTTTGCCTTTTCCTTATAAATTTTAGCATTTTCAAAAGCACTGAGTCTAAATTCATCTAGCTCATTTAGCTGGAGCAATCTTTTTTCACCAGCTAACTTAGCATCCAGGTTTAGGAATCTGGTTGCCCAGTAGGCTTTATATTCCAGTTCCACGGGCAGATGACAGGCCTTGCCATACACCAGTTGGTATGGAGAGGTTCCTATTGGAGTCTTGAATGCTGTTCTGTATGCCCACAGAGCATCATCCAAGCTCTTTGCCCAATTCTTTCTACGGGCAATTACGGTCCGTTCTAGGATTCTTTTTAGCTCTCTGTTAGAGACTTCAGCTTGCCCATTTGTCTGTGGATGATACGGGGTTGCCACTTTGTGGCTAATTCCATATCGGACCATAGCAGAGTAGAGCTATTTATTGCAGAAATGAGTACCCCCATCACTGATTAGGACTCTAGGAACACCAAATCTGCTGAAGATGTGTTTCTGGAGGAATTTCAGCACGGTCTTAGTATCATTAGTGGGTGTAGCAATTGCTTCTACCAACTTAGATACATAGTCCACTGCCACCAGAATGTAAGTGTTTGAGTATGATGGTGGGAACGGACCCATGAAGTCAATCCCCCATACATCAAACAATTCAATCTCTAAGATCCCTTGTTGAGGCATGGCGTATCCGTGAGGTAAGTTACCAGCTGTTTGGCAGCTGTCACAGTTACGCACAAACTCTCGGGAATCTCTATAGAGAGTAGGCCAGTAGAAGCCACATTGGAGGACCTTAGTGACAGTTCGCTCACTTCCAAAATGTCCCCCATACTGTGATCCATGGCAGTGCCATAGGATCCTTTGTGCTTCTTCTCTGGGTACACATCTGCGGATCATTCCGTCTGCACATCTCTTAAAGAGATATGGCTCATCCCATAGGTAGTACTTGGCATCTGAAATTAATTTCTTTCTTTGCACCCTGCTGTACTCCTAGGGTATGAACCTCACAGCTTTGTAATTTGCAATATCTGCAAACCATGGAGCTTCCTGAATGGCAAAGAGTTGCTCATCTGGGAATGTCTCGGAGATCTCAGTAGAAGGGAGGGACGCCCCAGCTACTGGTTCTATTCAGGACAGATGATCAGCTACTTGGTTCTCTGTCCCTTTTCTGTCTCTTATTTCTATATCAAACTCTTGCAGAAGCAACACCCATCTTATGAGCCTGGGTTTTGAATCCTGCTTTGTGAGTAAGTACTTAAGAGCAGCATGGTCAGTGTACACAATCACCTTTGATCCCATTAGATAGGATCTAAACTTGTCAATGGCATAGACCACTGCAAGTAACTCTTTTTCTGTGGTTGTGTAATTCTTCTGTGCATCATTTAGAACACGGCTGGCATAATAAATGACGTGCAGAAGCTTGTTATGCCTCTGTCCCAACACTGCACCAATGGCATGGTCACTGGCATCACATATTAGTTCGAATGGCAATGTCTAGTCTGGTGCAGAGATGACTGGTGTTGTGACCAGCTTGGCTTTCAGGGTCTCAAATGCCTGCAGACACTGTGTGTCAAACACAAATGGTGTTTCGGCAGCTAGCAGGTTGCTCAGAGGTTTAGCAATTTTCGAAAAATCCTTTATAAACCTTCTGTAGAATCCTGCATGCCCCAGAAAGCTTCTGATTGCCTTAACATTGGCAGGTGGTGGTAATTTTTCAATTACCTCTACCTTTGCCTTATCCACCTCTATTCCCTTGCTTGAAATTTTGTGTCCAAGGACAATTCCTTCAGTCACCATAAAGTGACATTTCTCCCAGTTTAAAACCAGGTTAGTCTCTTGGCACCTTTTCAGGACAAGTGCTAGGTGGTTAAGACAGGAGCTGAATGAGTCTCCATATACTGAGAAGTCATCCATGAAGACTTCCAGGAATTTCTCCACCATATCAGAGAAGATGGATAGCATGCATCTCTAAAAGGTTGCAGGAGCATTACACAGACCAAAAGGCATCCTCCTGTAGGCAAACATGCCAGAAGGGCAAGTAAATGCTGTTTTCTCTTGGTCTTGAGGATCCACTGCATTTTGGTTGTAACCTGAATAGCCATCCAAAAAACAGTAATAATCATGGCCAGCTAGTCTTTCTAGCATTTGGTCTATGAATGGTAAAGGAAAATGATCCTTTCTGGTGGCTGTATTGAGCCTTCTGTAGTCAATACACATACGCCACCCTGTGACTGTTCTTGTAGGAACCAGTTCATTTTTTTCATTATGAACTACTGTCATGCCTCCCTTCTTGGGGACAACTTGGACAGGGCTCACCCAGGGGCTATCAGAAATAGGATAAATAATCCCAGCCTCTAGTAATTTAGTGACCTCTTTCTGCACTACCTCCTTCATGGCTGGATTTAGCCGCCTTTGTGGTTGGACCACTGGTTTGGCATTATCCTCCAATAGGATCTTGTGCATGCATCTTGCTGGGCTAATGCCCTTAAGATCACTTATGGACCACCCAAGAGCTGTCTTGTGTGTCCTTAGCACTTGAATCAGTGCTTCTGATGCCAAGGCATCTTAGGCTAGTTTCACTAGCCTTTTTCTTTTATTTTTAGTTGTTTTATGCATTTTCTTGAGCCTTAAGTAATCATTTGGGCCAAATAGTCATGCTTGTCTTAAATCATTCAAACATGAAGATTTTGATGCAAATTCCATGAGTTTTTAGTTATATTCCTTGAATGCTATGAATGGAAGAATTCTCATGAATTTTAGCAAGACTTTGATGCAGTTGTTTGGATGATTTCAGGGAAGAAGAGGCTAGGCAAGGAAGCAACAAAATCAATAAAAGAAGCTTGAATATCACATGTGGAGTTTAAGCTCCAGTTTAAGCTCCATTTTAAGCTTAAACTGGAGCATTAAACGCCAGAATCATGAAAGCTGAAAGTGGCGTTTAACCTCCAGTTTAACCTTAAACTGGAAGTTAAACGCCAGAAATGAAATGCATCAGGAAGCTTAAACGTGTTCGACAATTCCACACCCCAGGGTTGCCTTCTTCCATTTCCACGTTTAAGCTTTAGTTTAACCTTAAACTGAAGCTTAAACGTGCTCGAGCTTGTGCCTCCAGGGAGTGCCAGCGTTTAAGCTCCAGTTTAAGCTTAAACTAGAGCTTAAACGTGTTATATGGAACAGCTTGACCATGCCTTCTTCAAATATAAATAACTTGAGCTACAAAACTCCAAATGAAGTGATTCAAAATGCATTGGAAAGAAGACATCTAGAGCTTTCCAAGCATATATGGCATGCATGGTGGATACTAAAAATTGAGGGAGAAAACAGCCCCGTAATGTGCATAGAAGAGCATAGTACCAACATGCAATCAGGCCAGCTGACCTCTTCACCTTCAATCAAGCATAACTTGAGCTATAGAGATCCAATTGAGGTGCTTCCAGTTGCGTTAGAAAGCTGACATCCATAGCTTTCCAACGAGGTATAATAGTCTATATTTGGCATCAAATTGGCAAGGTTGACAAGAGAACAAAGTGACGACTCAAGAAAGGGGGGTGCAACGTTTGAGTGTAGTTTAATGGATCATTATCCTTTTTGGATCAATTATGTCACTCTACCCTTCAAGCAAGCAAGGCCCATCAACAACACCAAATCAAGGCCACAAGAATCATCTAGAATAGTTTATTTTCATTTGATTGTAATTTGCTTTTAATTTCATTTTCATTTTGTAATTTAGGGAGCCTATTTAAAGGCCTTAGTTTCTGCATTTGAGAAAAGAGGGGGATTGAAGGGGAATCCAGCCCCTGAGGGGGACTTCTACACACAGAAAAACCTTTGGGATCATTATTTTGCTAGTTTTCATCTTTTTGAATTGAATTCAGAGCTATGACTCACTAAACCCCTTTCATTGGGTTAGGGAGCTCTATTGTAATTCAATGAATCAATAATAGTTTTATCTTCTTCTTCAATCTTTTCTCTTGAATTTTGTTAGAAAGCTTCTCGATCTAATTCCATTGGGTAGTTGTCTTGGGAAAGAAACTACCCATAATTGGAATCCTTCGGAACCTTGGGAAAGGAATGGAGGATTCATGCTAGAGAAGCTTTCTCACAGTGAATTGGATTGGGGTTTGGATGGATATTGTGACATGTAATCCTACCAAATTGTGGTTCATGAAACTGTGTGGTATAATCAGTGATCGAGCATCATCTATTCTTATGAACATTTAAACCAAGGGATTGGGAATTTGTTTGTTTTTAGAGAGAATTGGTGAGCCAAGGGATTGGGATCCAATCATATAAGATTGCCAAGCAAAATTCAATGAATGCATTGGTTGAGAAAGGGATAAGACGTTTTGATTCGGAGATCTCAATATCTCCTGAAACCCAATGAATTCCCCATTTCTGATCTACCACTTTCTCTTTACATTCTGTAATTAAATTCATGCAATCACCCCCATCCCTTTTAATTTCAGCAATTTAGCTTCTCGCTCTTTAATTCATGCAATTTTACATTCCGCAATTCTCATCTAAATCTTGATTCCGCTCAACTAGAACATACTTCTAATCCGAATTGCTCACTCAACCAATCCTTGTGGGATTCGACCTCACTCTATTGTGAGTTTTTACTTGACGATAACCGGTGCACTTGCCGGAAAGAATTTTGCCGATCGTGCAATTTCCTAAATCGTAGCATATCAACTTTATGCACATCAGCTTCCTCTTCCTGTGGATTTAAAGCAGAGCTTATGATCACTGGAAAAGTGTCATCCTCTCCCAGAAATGCGTACTTCAGGGATGGTGGTAGTGGTTTGAGTTCAGGTTTGGGAGGCTTATCCTCCTCCTGAGGAATTTTCAAAAATTCTTTTGTTTCCTCTGGTTCTTCCTGATCAGGCTGAACATCCTTGAAGATGTCCTCCAGCTCTGATTCTAGACTTTCAGTCATATTGATCTCTTCCACCAAAGAGTCAATAATGTCAGCGGCCATGCAGTCATTTGGTGTGTCTGGATGCTGCATAGCTTTTACAGCATTCAACTTGAACTCATCCTCATTGACTCTCAGGGTTACTTCCCCTTTTTGTACCTCAATGAGAGTTCGTCCAGTTGCTAGGAAAGGTCTTCCTAGAACGAGAGTTGCACTCTTGTGCTCCTCCATTTCCAGCACTACAAAGTCAGTTGGAAAGGCAAATGGCCCAACCTTGACAATCATGTCCTCAATTATGCCTGATGGATATTTAATGGAGCCATCAGCAAGTTGGAGGCATATCCGGGTTGGCTTGACTTCTTCAGTCAACCCAAGCTTTCTGATAGTGGATGCAGGTATTAGATTGACGCTTGCTCCCAGGTCACACAGGGCTGTCTTGGTGCAAGCACCTTCTAATGTGCATGGTATCATAAAGCTTCCTAGATCTTGAAGCTTTTCTGGTAGGCTTTTCAGAATGACTGCACTGCATTCTTTAGTGAGAAATACTTTTTCAGTTTCTCTCCAATCCTTCTTATGACTTAAGATCTCTTTCATGAACTTAGCATAAGAAGGTATTTGCTCAAGTGCCTCTGCAAACGGAATCTTTATTTCAAGAGTCCTTAGATAGTCTGCAAAGCGGGCAAATTTCTTATCCTGTTCCGCTTGGCGGAGTTTCTGAGGATAAGGCATTCTGGCTTTATATTCCTCAACCTTAGTTGCTGCAGGTTTATTCCTTACAGAGGTGGTTGGAGAAGCCTTTTTAGAGGGGTTACTATCAGCACTCTCAGGTGTCTGATTCCCCATTGGCGTTTGAACGCCAAGAGTATTCCTCTCTGGGCTCTTACTGTCCTCAGAGGAATTTTGGACAGTGGTTTATTTATCCTCTGTCAATTGTTCCTTTATTGGCTTTTTGCTACTTTGTGCAATGTTATTCAATGTCTTCCCACTCCTCAGTTGAACTGCTTGGCATTCTTCTGTTATCTGTTTAGATAACTGCTGTTTTGCCTGATTCAACTGTGATTCTATGTTCTTGTTAGCAATTTTAGTTTCTTGGAGCATCTCTTTAAATTCTGCTAACTTTTTTGTCATCAGGTGTAATTGCTGATTAAGCTCAACCATCTGTTCTTGAGGGTTAGGATCAGTGGCTACTGCCATAACTTCTTCTTTTGTAGAGAACTCATTGCTAGAGTACAAATGTTGATTTCTAGCAACAGTATCTATAAGCTCTTGAGCCTCTTCAATCGACTTTCTCATATGTATAGATCTACCAGCTTAGTGGTCTAGAGACATCTGAGCTTTTTCTGTAAGCCCATAGTAGAAGATGTCTAACTGTACCCACTCTGAAAACATTTCAGAGGGGCATTTTCTTAGCATACCTCTATACCTCTCCTAGGCATTATAAAGGGATTCATTATCCTCTTGTTTAAAGCCTTGGATGTACAGCCTTAGCTGTGTCATCCTTTTTGGAGGGTAAAATTGATTCAGGAATTTGTCTGATAACTGTTTTCATGTCTTTATGCTTGCTGTAGGTTGGTTATTCAACCACCTCTTAGCTTGATCTTTTACAGCAAATGGAAACAGTAATAGTCTGTAGACATCCTGATCCACCTCTTTATCATGTACTGTGTCAGCAATTTGTAAGAATTGTGCCAGAAACTCAGTAGGTTCTTCCTGTGGAAGACCGGAATACTAGCAATTTTGCTGCACCATGATAATGAGTTGAGGATTTAGCTCAAAGCTGCTTGCTTTAATGGGAGGTATACAGATGCTACTCCCATATACAGCTGTAATGGGGTTAGCATATGACCTTAGAGTCCTTCTGGACTGTTCAATTCCACTTAGGTCCATGATGGAGAAAGGGAATATGATATGGATTCACAAGTAAAGCATATATATATATATATTTAACTAAAAGTGACCGAAAAAAAAATAAAATAAATAGAAAATAAATAAAATTTCGAAAATTAAAAGAAAATAAGATTAAAGCAAAATGAAAACCAAATCAATTAGTTAATTAAAAGGATTTTGGAATTAGCAATTGAAAATATATGATTGAAAATTATTTTGAAAAAGATTTGATTTTTGAAAAGAGGAAAGAGAAAAATAACAAAATGACACCAAACTTAAAATTTTTAGAAAATCAAACACAAATTTTCGAAAATTTTAAAGGAAAAACACAAAGAGGACACCAAACTTAGAATTTTTAAAGAACAAGAAAGGACTAAGAACATGCAAATTCGAAAAATTATGAGAAAACAAAAGCATGCAATTGACACCAAACTTAAAATATGAAACTAAACTCAAATAAAAGACTCTAAACCAACAAAAATAAAACAGTCCTAATCTAAGCAACAAGATAGACCGTCAGTTGTCCAAACTCGAACAATCCCCGGCAACGGCGCCAAAAACTTGGTGCACGAAATCGCAATCACACTTTTGCAATCTCGCACAACTAACCAGCAAGTGCACTGGGTCGTCCAAGTAATAACTTACGTGAGTAAGGGTCGATCCCACGGAGATTGTCGGTTTGAAGCAAGCTATGGTTATCTTGTAACTCTTAGTCAGGATATCAATAATTATCAGGGTTGATTGTAAAAAGCAAAAGAACATGAAATAAGTACTTGTTTTGCAGTAATGGGGAACAGGTTGAGGTTTTGGAGATGCTCTGTCTTCTGAACCTCTGCTTTCCTACTGTCTTCTTCTTCAAACATGCAAGGCTCCTTCCATGGAAATCTGTATGTAGGGTTTCACCGTTGTCAATGGCTACCTCCCATCCTCTCCGTGAAAATGTTCAACGCACTCTGTCACAGCACGGCTAATCATCTGTCGGTTCTCAATCGGGTTGGAATAGAATCCAGTGATTCTTTTGCGTCTGTCACTAACGCCCAGCCCTCAGGAGTTTGAAGCTCGTCACAGTCATTCAATCCTTGAATCCTACTCAGAATACCACAGACAAGGTTTAGACCTTCCGGATTCTCTTGAATGCCGCCATCAATTCTAGCTTATACCACGAAGATTCTGATTAAGGAATCCAAGAGATATCTACTCAATCTAAGGTAGAACAGAGGTGGTTGTCAAGCACACGTTCATAGGTGAGAATGATGATGAGTGTCACGGATCATCACATTCATCAGGTTTAGGAACAAGTGATATCTTAGAATAGAAGCAAGCATGATTGAATGAAAAACAGTAGTAATTGCATTAATCCATCAAGACACAGCAGAGCTCCTTACCCCCAACCATGGGGTTTAGAGACTCATGCCATAGGAAATACAATGAGAAACGTGTAATGTGTCATGAGGTGAAGATACAATGTCAAAAGATCCTATTAATAGTGAACTAGTAACCTAGGGTATACATAAATGAGTAAATGACGTAAAAATCCACTTCCGGAGTCCACTTAGTGTGTGCTTGGGCTGAGCATTGAAGCTTTCATGTGTAGAGACTTTTTCTGGAGTTAAACACCAGCTTTTATGCCAGTTTGGGCGTTTAACTCCAATTTTTATGCCAGTTCCGGCGTTAAACGCTGGGAATTCTGAAGCTGATTTGCAACGCCGATTTTGGCCATCAAATCTCGGGCAAAGTATGGACTATTATATATTGCTGGAAAGCCCAGGATGTCTACTTTCCAACTTCATTGAGAGCGCGCCAATTAGGCTTCTGTAGCTCCAAAAAATCCACTTCGAGTGCAGGGAGGTCAGAATCCAACAGCATCTGCAGTCCTTTTCAACCTCTGAAACAGATTTTTGCTCAGGACCCTCAATTTCAGCCAGAAAATACCTAAAATCACAGAAAAATACAGAAACTCATAGTAAAGCCCAGAAAGGTGAATTTTAACTAAAAACTAATAAAAATGTGATAAAAACTAACTAAAATATACTAAAAACATACTAAAAACAATGCCAAAAAGCGTATAAATTATCTGCTCATCAGCGATCTCCAGCAGCCTGAGTGAAAAAACAAACTCTTTCTTCAGAAGTAGGGGATACAAGTTCATAATTCTTCTCATCACTACCATTACTACAAATCCTATAGAATTTTCTAAGTTGGTCACAAAATTCAGAGTCAACCAGCGAAATACACAAAAGAACCATTGAATCCACCCTGTCGGCCATGCCAGCAGGAACTTGGGAGGATGTCTCGACAATATTCTTACGGGAAGACATGGATCAACTACTCCTACAAAAAGAAAAAAGGGGGTTACTAATTAAACAGCTCGGGCAAAGTAAGGAAGAACAGCTCAGACAAAAAAGGATACAAACTCAAAACTACAACATACAGAACGTCAGAAAATATCAAAAAAGGAAACCCCAGGACACAACCCAAAGTCCTGGGGCATCCTTTGGAGGTAGTAACAGAGTAAGGACTAAAACCTACGACCGAACAAGAGAATAACCTTCTTCTCAAAGCAAACAACACTTCGAAAAGAAAAATCACAAACCAAAAAGCTATCAAAATCACCTTTCTACAAAAAGAACTATCATACATCAACATATGCCAAAAAAAAAGGCAACCCTTTTTCAGAATCAAGGAAACTCATCACTCCAAAAGCAACAAAATCGAAGATGCAAGCAGAAATGGTAGCTACATGCAAAACCCTAAAAGCGTCAACTATCAAGAAAGGCGACGAGATTCATACAAAAAATGAAGAAACTCCTAGAGCACACATTATGGCAGTAATTAGATACAACAAAAACAGAGAAAAGATTCAAACTTTCCAAATACAAATACAAGCAAGATCAAAGCTTTTCATGACCAAAAAGAACTTTAAAAGGAAAGAGCATAAAAGAGGAAGAAAGAAAACCAACCTGTAGAGAAGAAGGAGGCGATAAACTAATTGAAGGTAGAAAACAAGCAACCGAGACGACGCCAACAAAGATCGCTTTCTCGAGAAGAGAAAAAACAAGGAAATAAAAAGAAGAAGAGAAGTCTAAAACAAGTTAAAACGAAGCAGAAGAATAGAGAGAAAAGGGGAAGTTACAAGCAAAACAAAGAGAAAGTGATTCAAAAATGAAAGCGGGAGGCGAAAGAAAATGAAGCATTAAGAAGTTTATGGGGGCATTAAAAACTCTCGCACATTCCTAAGGCAAGGAACGTCTATTTCAAAATTAAAAGAAACAAACAAAATGCTCTGTATTCAAGGGGAAACTCTACAAAGAAGAAAAGCGACAGTGCTCGAGCTCAACTTCACCAGAGAAGGATTGAAGTCCTAAAGCTAAAGGACTCGACCTCAAAAAGGAAGACCGTACTCGCGCAGGGGCACTATTCATACCCTGGGTCAAGATGTCCGACCCGGGGAGATCGACGACAAGCCAACTGACCTCTTCCCGACATCATCTCCTAGAGCTCGGCCAAATCACTAAGAGAGCCCAAAAAGGGCCCAAACAGAGGAACACAACCCAAATCCAAAGGCAGCCCAAGCCTATAGAGATAAGGGCGGTTCCCCTGAAGATAAGATGACTTCACTCAAAGATAAGATAAGATAACTATCTTATCTCCAGGAAAGGTCACTACACACCATTATAAATACACTGGAGCACCCAAGTATAACACATACTCTAATTCTACTAAAAACCTGATTAATACCCTTGCTAACTTAAGGATCGGAGTCCCTTGCAGGTACCACCACCCTTCTGTGACGAAGGATCAGCACCACCACCAAGTCCAACAAGTCGGACTCAACAGCGCCGACCAATATAGAAGATCTCGTCCGAGATCGACCTACAGTTTCAGGTAACCTTCAGAACAGCACCCAATTGGTTTTTTCCAAAAATGCTACTTTTGAGCTGTTAAACCTTTCCAGCAAGTCTGTACCCCGTGTAACCTCCACATGGAGTCTAAGAACCCTTTTAAATACCTCAAATGCATTGGGGATGGAATTAATGAACCAAAATTGAATTATTCCCCTATAAAATTTGTTAAAGACAATATTAAAATTGTGATTATGATTGAAAATGATTATAAATGTGATATGACAACTGCTTATGCCCTGGGTCGAGGTGTATGACCCAGGCTGATTGACGACAAGTCGATCGACCTCTTCAGGACTGGATTATCCGACCTCTTCTCAAAGGGCCCAAATAGAAGAACACGACCCAAGTCCAAAGGCAGCACAAGCCTAGGAAGATAAGGGCGGTTCCCTTAAAGATGAAGATAACTCTACTCAAAAGATAAGATAAGATAACTATCTTATCTTCAGAAAGGTCACTCCACGCCATTATAAATACACTGGAGCACCCAGGTATAATTCATACTCTGATTCTACTAAAAACCTGCTTAATACCCTTGCTAACTTAAGCATCGGGGTCCCTTGCAAGTACCACCACCCTCCGGTGACAAAGGATCAGCACCACCACCAAGTTCAACAAGTCGGACACGGCGGCTCCGGCCACCATCGTCATGTCGGACGCAACAGCGCCGACCATTACAGAAGATCTCGTTTGAGATCAACCTATAGTTTCAGGTAACCCTCGGAACATTGGCGCCAATGTTTCAGGGAACCTGGAAGTCATCCCATTATCATGGCAGACAACCTTGACAACGACCACGACTCTGATCTAGAGAACAGAACGCCGCATAAGAACACGGACGCCACACCCAAAGATGCATCTCAACCAAATAAAGACGAGAATTCGCCAAGTACATAAATCATGGAGGCACTTCAAGCTCAACAAGATAGTCTCAAACAGCTTGAAAAAGAGGCCGAACATCAATGGGAAGCCGAGAGGGACCTTCGGAGGGAAACTAGGCAACGCCGAAAATTGGAGGACAAGCTCCTAAAGCTCGAAGCCGACTTTAAAACAAAAACCATCCAGCCTAATCTCGAAGACAGCTCCCACAAAGATCAAGATCCATTCACTAAAGAAATCATGAAAACTAAAGTCCCAAAGGACTTCAAAGCTCCCGACATGACTCCATACGACGGCATCGGATCCAAGCCATCATCTCAGCAATTTCAGAAGCAGAATGTATCTCACCAACACCTCGGACGCTATTCAATGCAAAGCCTTCCCAACAACACTAACAAAGACGACAATTAAGTGGTTTGACACTTTGCCCCCCAGATCCATCACAAGTTTTGACGACCAGGCTAAGAAATTTCTTGCCTGATTTTCCATCCAGAAGGACAAAGTCAAATACGCCCCAAGCCTATTATGAATCAAGCAAGGAGATCGGGAGAGTCTTTATAGCTACATGGAGAGATTCAACAAAGCATGCCTGGACATACAAAGCCTATCAACGGAAGCAGCCATTATGGGTCTCATCAATGGCCTGCGAGAAGGACCTTTTAGTGACTCTATATCAAAGAAACATCCAACATCTCTGAATGAAGTGTAGGAACAAGCTGAGAAGTACATCAAAATGGAGGAAAACTCTCGACTAGGAGAGACCTCAAAATCCGGATCCTCTTACTCCTCCCGGGATAAGGATAAAAAATCCAAGAAGAAAGAAGATCAATACCGCGAGAAGCCTAAAAAATACAACAACTACACCCCCCTTCAGGTGTCTCTTGTGGATGTTTACCGAGAAGTATGCCATACCGAGAAGATCCCACCACCTCGCTCAGTCAAAAGCAAGAAAGGAGGGGAAATCGGACAGAATACTGTGAATAGCACCAAATCTATGGACATCCTACCAATGAATGCTTCGACTTAAAAAATGTTATTAAGAAATTGGTAAGAGAAGGACGACTAGATCGGTATATAGCCAACAAATTAGAGGAGCCTTGAAAAAGAAGAAGGGACGAAGAGGTCGGACAAGGAGAGCGACAACCTCGCACCCCAGAGAGGCACGTTCACATGATAAACGGAGGATTTTCAGGAGGAGGGATCTCAAAATCATCCCGCAAAAGGCACCTTAAAGAAATATATCATGTCGAGGGAGGAGAAGGATCGCCCGACCTCCCTACTATTACTTTCACCCAAGAGGACGCAACAGGCATCATCCCGGGACACGACGATCCTATGGTCATCGCTATCATATTGGCCAATGATAACCTCCACCACACACTGGTGGACCAATGAAGCTCGGCGGACATCTTATTTAAACCGGCTTTCGATAAACTTGGCCTACAGGAGAAAGAACTTAGAGCGTATCCAAATAGCTTGTTTAGACTAGGAGACACTCCAATCCAACCGCTGGGATACATCTTACTACACACAAGGACACTCAACATAGACTACATTGTAGTTGATGTAAGCTCAGCCTACAACGCCCTGATAGGTCAGAGAATATTGAATCAGCTCGCAGCAGTAGTTTCAACTCCACATCTATGCATGAAATTCCCAACTCCAGAAGGGATTGCTACGATAAAAGGAGATCAGAAAATAGCACGACGCTGTTACAATGAAAGTCTGAACCTCAGAGGCAAAAGGGAAGAAATCCACACCATCGAGCTCGGGGGAGTTCGAGGTTGGGAAGAACTTCGCCTACAACCTGAGGGTGAAATCAAAGAAGTCCAGATCGGAGACACCACGGACAAAACAACAAACATTGGGGCAACTTTGAAACAAGACACAAAAGGCCCTCTAATATAGTTCATAAGGGATAATGCCGACCTCTTTGCTTGGAAAGCTGCAGACATGCCGGGCATAGACCCCAAATTAATGTGCCACAAGCTGGTAGTATATCCAGGATCTCGGCCAGTACAGCAGAAGCATAGGAAGCTCGGACCAGAAAGATCCCAAGCTGTGGAAGAACAAGTGCAGACTCTACTAGAGGCAGGGTTCATAAGAGAGGTCAAATACACATTATGGCTAGCCAATGTTGTTTTAGTGAAAAAGTCAAATGGGAAGTGGCGGATGTGCACCGACTACACTGATCTCAACAAAGTCTGGCCAAAGGATCCCTATCCACTCCCAAGTATCGACACTCTAGTAGATGCCTCCTCCGGATACAAGTACCACTCGTTCATGGACGCTTATTCTGGTTATAATCAAATCCCGATGTATCCCTCTAATCAAGAGAAGAACTCATTCTTGACTCCAAAAGCAAATTATTATTACGTCGTCATGCCATTCGGACTAAAAAAAGCAGGAGCTACTTACCAAATATTAATGAACAAAGTCTTCGCAGATCATATCAAAAAAATCATGGAGGTATATCTGGACGACATGTTGGTGAAAACACAAAGTGAGAAATCATTACTGCCCGACCTCACCAAAGTGTTCGACACCATAAGAGAGCATGACATGCGACTTAATCCCGCAAAGTGCACCTTCGCAGTAGAAGCGGACAAATTCCTGGGTTTCATGTTAACACAACGGGGAATTGAGGCAAATCCGGACAAATGCTGGGCCATACTTGACATGAAGAGTCCAACCTGTGTCAAAGAGGTACAATAACTCAAAAGGAGAATGGTAGCCTTCTCTAGGTTTCTATCCGGATCAGCCATATGATCTCTCCTCTTCTATGCCACTCTAAGGAAAAGAAAGAGATTTGAATGGATAGCTAAGTGCGAACAAACTTTCCAGGATTTCAAAATGATCATGGGATAACCACCTATTCTAACTCGACCACTGGAAGGAGAACCACTTGTATTGTACCTCCTAGTGGGAAGCCGGACAATAGCATCAGCACTGATCAAAGAAGACAAAACTGGGCAACAACCCATCTACTTCATCAACAAAGCTCTACAGGGGGCAGAACTGAACTATCAAAAGATAAAGAAGTTCGCCTATGCCCTCATACTAACTTCTCGATGACTTCACCCCTACTTTCAAGCTCACACCATCAAGGTTCGGACTAATCAGGCCATGAAAAGCATTCTCCAGAAGACAGACTTAGCTGGAAGAATTCTACAATGAGCAGTCGAGTTATCTGAGTTCGACCTTCAATACGAAACTCAGATGGCCATAAAGTCCCAATATTTGGCCGACTTCATTGCTGAGTACACTGACACTCCGGGAACTCCCACAGAATGGAATCTCTACATAGACGGTTCTTCAAACAAAACGGGAAGTGGCGCAGGTGTGATAATAGAAAGCGATCAGAGAACCCAAATCGAACTCTCCCTCAAATTCGAGTTTCCTGCTTCAAACAACCAGGCCGAATACGAGGCACTACTAGCTGGTTTGAAGCTGGCTAAGGAGGTTGGAGCTCAAAAATTTATCATCTTCAGTGACTCACAAGTAGTCACCTCACAAATAGAAAGGAGCTACCAAGCTAAGGATCATACCATGAAAAAGTACTTGAACAAAACCAAGGAACAGCTCGGACAACATGGGGAATATATTAAGGTCCGCCACATACCTTAGGAACAGAATGCTCGAGCCGATGCACTTTTAAAACTAGCTAGCACCAAACCAGGGGGCAATAATAGAAGCCTTATTCAGGAAGTATTGCAAAGTCCATCAATCTCGGGGGAAGAAAAAGCCCTAGCCATAACAGGTCAAGATCAGGGATGGATGATCCCCAAAATTAACTACCTTAAAACAGAGACACTCCCTACAGATAAGAAGGAGGCGAAAAGACTAAAACGGGAGGCACAATACTACACCATCATAAACAATACTCTATACAAGAGAGGGGTTTCAACACCGCTATTAAAATGTGTGCTGACCTACAACACAAAAGAAGTTTTAGAAGAAGTACACAGTGACATCTGTGGCAACCATCTCGGAGCACGAGCTCTCGTAAAAAAAGTACTCCGAGCCGAATTCTTTTGGCCGACCTTACAAAAGGAAGCAACAGAGTTCGTAAAGACATGTCCACCATGTCAGAAACATGCTAATTTCCACATCGCCCTACCGGAGGAACTCATCAACGTAACCTCACCCTAGCCATTTGCAAAATGGGGACTCGATCTCCTCAGACCCTTCCATCAAGGATCAGGACAAGTCAAGTTCCTCATCATAGGGGTAGACTATTTCACAAAATAGATTGAAGCAGAACCCCTAGCTAATGCCACTACTCAAAGAAGTTGAAAATTTCTATATAGAAACATTGTCACAAGGTTTGGGGTTCCTTATTCCATTACCATAGACAATTGTTAAATTGATTTTTTTCCGGTTTAGAACTTCACTAATGAAATCTCGTTGTAAAGTATAGTCTCTAAACCAATAATAATCCTTTCATATAAACATTTATTTGTCACGAGTAACAAACCCCTAAAATTATAAACCAAAGTATTTAAACCTCGGGTTATTCTCCCTAGGAATTGCAATAAAGTGTCTTATTATTGGTTATGGAGTATGTTTTGGGGTTTTGATAAGAGACATGAAAGATAAATGGAAAGGAAGTAAACTAATGGCTAAAAAGGTCTTGGCAAGGGTTGGTGGTCAAGGACCTCTATCCTAATCACTAACCATAACTTGAGAATTGGCAAGGATCAATCCCATTAAATCATCCTCAAACTAGTAGTAAAGGAAAGTCAAATGAGCTATACCAATCCTAGTCCATAAGTCCTAACTCTCCACTAATTCAATTAGTGAGAACTAGAGTCAATGGCTCCCAATCATCAATTACTTGGACATTAGTAACTCAAGAGTTCCTAAGTTACCTCTCCAAGCCAAGAACATAAAATTCTACTCTAACACTCCTCCAAGCATTTCATAAAACACTTGGAAGACATAAAAGGAAAGCATAGTAAAATTGCAAGGAAAATAAATCTACACTACTCAATTGCAAGGAATTAAACAACAACAAATCAAATGAACAATAAAGGAACATGAAAACATAAATTGCATTAAAGAGAAATAGAAGAACAAAAGTGCATCAACATAAAAGTAGAGAATTACAAGAATTAAATGCTAAACTAGAGAGAAAAGATGTAGAAGAAGAAGAATTACAAAAGGAAAAGTAAATCAAAGCATAAAATTAACCTAGATCTAAGAGATCCTAATCTAGATCTAACCTAATCCTAATTCTAGAGAGAAGTGAGAGCTTTTCTCTCTAGAAACTAACTTTCCCTTCCAAAACTAAACTAAAACTAACTATGACTAAAGATCAAAGTATGTTGATTCCCCTTCAATCCTTGGTTTAAATAACATCAAAAATGAGTTGGATTGGGCCCACAAGGCTTCTAAAATCGCTGGCCATGAGTTGCATTTTAAAAAGTCACGTGCAGCATCGGCGCGTACACATACAGTGCACGTACGTGCCCTTATAGGTGATGCAACTATGGCAGATCTTATGTCATTTTGAAGCACCGGATGTTAGCTTTCCAACGCAACTATAACCGCCTCATTTGGACCTTTGTAGCTCATGTTATGAATGAATAAGTGCAAAGAGGTCGGCTTGACAGCTTTTGTGATTCCTTCATTTCTTCATGAGTTCTCCATTTCTACATGCTTTTCTTCATTCCCTCAATTCTAATATTTACCTTCTAAACCTGAAATCACTTAACAAACATATCAAGGCATCTAATGGAATCAAGGTGAATTGAATTTAGCTATTTTAAGTCTGAAAAAACATGCTTTCACTCTTGGGCACAATTAAAGGAGAATTTACAAAACCATGCTATTTTATTGGATACATGGGAGTAAAGTTGACAAAACGCTCTAAATTCAACACAAGATAAACCTTAAAAATGGGGTTTATCAACAATGGTACTCAATTCACAGACGCAGGGTTTAGAAAATTGGTGGCCGACTTAAGCATAAAGTACCAATTCACGTCCGTAGAACATCCCCAGGCTAATGGACAGGCAGAAGCCGCCAATAAAGTCATATTAGCCGGGCTAAAATAGAGATTATTGGATGTAAAGGGAGCCTGGACTGAAGAGCTCCCACAAGTCCTATGGCATATCGGACAACTCCACACTCCACGACTAGGGAATCACCTTTCCGACTAGCTTACGGAATGGAGGCAATGATCCCAGTGGAAGTCCAACTCTATAGTGAAAAGGCCAACTCTCAACTTCAAAAAGAAGAGCTCAACTTACTTCCAAAAATTCGAGAAAGAGCTCGGATCAGGGAGGAGGCGTTAAAATTTCAAATGGCCCTAAGTACAATCGAAAGGTAATACAGCAAAATTTCACCAACAACGGCCTCATCCTAATCCGAAATAATATCGGAACAAGTCGACCTGGAGAAGGCAAATTAGTGGCTAACTGAAAAGGACCCTACCGAGTCATAGAGGTACTGGGGAAAGGCTACTACAGGGTGTCTAAACTCGAGGGGCGAGAGCTACCGAGGTCATGGCACGCCTGCAACCTAAGAAGGTATTATAGTTAGGAGGTAATAAAAAGATCTTAGGCCAAAGGTGCACTCTTTTTCCTAAAAAGGTTTTTTAACGAGACAAGAAGCCAAGATCTGCAAAACTACCTAACTTAGAAGGGTAAAAACCCACATGTATATATTTTTCCTATATGTCTACTTTCTATTTGAATAAAACTTTTCAGATTTTTTCTACAAAGCCTCTCTATAGGTCGGCAAGGTGAAAATCAAATTTGCCGACTGACCGCGATAAAAACCGAATTCATTGTCTAGTCTCGACAAAAGATCGACAAAAGCGAAAACCAAATTCACTGTTCGATCAAGACAAAGCTACAGGTCGGCAAGGTGAAGTTCAAATTCACCATCCGATCACGACAAAATCGACAAAGTTATAAAAAGTAATCCATAAGCTGAGGCTTGGCCAGCCCTGACTAAAAATGGATTACTAGAAATGACTCGAGACGGACCGACAAGAAGAAGTCTGACTAATCGACCAAAGCGACAAAAAGTTATGAAAAGTAACCCGCAAAAAGGGATTACTAGGAATAACTTCGAATGGACCGACGTGAAGAAGTCGGACTAATCGACACGAAAGCTACAAAAGTTATAAAAAGTAATCCATAGAAAGAGGCCTGACGAGGTCTAAGAAAAAATGGATTACTATAAATAACTTAAAATGGACCAACATGAAGAAGTCGGACCCGAATGATCAAAGCGACAAAGTTATAAAAGAAAATCCATAGAAAGAGGCCTGATCAGACCTTATCAAAAGTGGATTACTATAAATAACTACAAAAGGGACCGACATGAAGAAGTCGGCCCAAGCCGATTAAAAGCGACAGAGTTATAAAAAGTAAATCCATAAAAAGAGACCCAGCGAGGTCCAACTAAAAATGGATGACTAGAAATAACTCAAAAGATTCAACGAAATGAGTCGACCAACAGAAGGCGTGCGCTAGAAGGGATACACCTCGACCCAAAGAAAGTCACGACCTCACCCAAAATCAATTTACAAGTGTTCTATGAGAATACTAAGAAGAGCTGTCGAACAAGGCTAGCCTCAAAAGGTCACCTCGACCAAAGCGGGAAATAAACAAACACAAAGGGCAATCGAAAAAGAGGTCAGACAGCAAAAGCTCCAATACTCTGGCGATTCCTGGAAGTTCCAAAAGATTGCAAACAAACACATCTAAAGGAAACCAAGCTACTATAATAAAAACTTAGAAGGCCACCCGAGAGTCGACCTCAAGAGTTCAAAAGCATTTATTTTTCTAAACAAAAGTTGCTAACAAAAGCAACTAAAATGTCAAAGCCAAAAGAACTACAAGTTACAAAAATCCAGAATGTCAAAGACCCACAAACCAGCACATAAGATACCAAAAACAGAAACTATAAAGGAGGCAAAGATCCCCCAGTGGCGGCATCTTGAGGTGAAGGAGGACGAGTCGCAAGAGGGATGGCATCAACTGTTCCATCTGGACGAGTCAAAATCTGAACATCAGGGACATAGACAATCTTCCCATCTTCTACAATATTATCCAAACTAAAGAGAGTCAGGTCGAGCTCGGGCACAAGAACTCGAACCTGAGCCTTCAGGTTCTCATAGGCAGAAGTCATACTGCCCACGAGATGGCCCTGGAGCTCGGCGTAATAAGCATGAGCAGATTCCAGCCTCTCTCTAGGCTCTACCATCTCACCATAAGTCCGGATATAGCCCTCCTTTTGCTTCTGCGCCATCTCCTCAACCAGATTTGCAGAAGCCACCGCAACAGTAGCCCGAGTCTTCTCACCTTCCAACTGTTTCTCTAGCTTTGCCACCTTCTTCTGAAGTTCCTCCTTCAACCTCTTAATCCTGTCGAATTTTGACTTGGCCTCCTCCATAAAAGACTTTGTTGCATGAATCGGGATATCCTGAGGAGTTCGGAACAAGGCTGCACCTATATGTGCCATCTTAACACTACTCTGGATAATCAAATCCAGGTGGTGAAGAATGGACACGTCGTTCATAGGAAGTCGGCCATAAGGGGCGATTTGATGATCAACAAACCCTACAGTATCAAAGTCAGGGGCATCGAGGTCAAAAAGCTCAACGATCCTCTGTCTTTTAGGAAGGGGGCCGGCAGTGGAAGAAGAGGTAGCAGCAGAAGTTTGGAGAGGATCAACCAAATGAATTAGGGGAGTAGGGATCACCCTCCTCGGCCCAGAAGTGCTCAAGGTCGGCTTCTTAGGAGGGACCTGAGAGGATCCTTCCCCAGTGGCCTTGGCCGAGAGGTTTTGGGAAGCTGTAGCTTTTCTCACCTTCTTAAAGGCCTTCATGGAATCATTGTTCTTAACCATCTCTAAAAAAACACAGCAAAAAAACCAAGTTATAAAATTGGAAGAAAAGAAACAAAGAGCAAGTAAACAAAGCAAAGAAAAAAGAAGTCGACCACTACCCAGTTCAGCTCGGAGAAGGGAGGGGTCCCCTAAGAATTTCTTTGTGTCGAGATGGGGGGGTTGTGGTGCACGGAATTGTAATCACACCTTTACAACTCCGCACAACTAACCAGCAAGTGCACTGGGTCGTCCAAGTAATAATTCCTTATGCGAGTAAGGGTTGATCCCACGGAGATTGCCGGCTTGAAGCAAGCTATGGTTATCTTGTAACTCTTAGTCAGGAGATTAGTGATAAAAATGATTTCGTTTCTAAAAAGTAAAAGAGCATGAAATGAATGATACTTGTTATTCAATAATAGAGAACATGTTGAGGTTTCAGAGATGCTCTGTCTTCTGAATCTTTGCTTTCCTACTGTCTTCTCCAAACACGCATGGCTTCCTTCCATGGTAAGCTGTATATTGGTGGATCACCATTGTCAATGGCTAACATTCGTCCTCTTAGTGAAAATGGTCCAGGTACAGTTTCTGTACAGCAAATCAACTGTCAGATCTCTCATCTTAGATGAAAAATACTAGGCACAGCTACCGTACAGCTAATCATCTATCGGTTCTCACTTGTGTCAGAATAGGATCTCTCTATCCTTTTGCACACTGTCACTACACCCAACATTTGTGAGTTTGAAGCTCGTCACAGTCATCCCGTCCCAGATCCTACTCGGAATACCCCAGACAAGGTTTAGACTTTCCAGATCTCAAAAATGCTGCCAATTGGTTCTAGCCTTTACCACGAAGGTTCTGATCTCACTAGTTTGAATGCTCTGTTGTCAGGAGATGCAAGTCAAACTCGTGGATTAGAAACCCAAGAGATACGCACTCAAGCTGTCGCCCAATGACTAGGTTGAGCTTGGATAGAACGGAAGTTGTTGTCAAGCACGTGTTCATAAATTTGAGAATGATGATGAGTGTCACGGATCATCACATTCTTCATATTGAAGTACGAGTGAGTATCTTAGAACAGAAGCAAGCGTGATTGAACAGGAAACAATAGTAATTGCATTAATCCATTGAAACACAGCAGAGCTCCTCACCCCCACCTATGGGGTTTAGAGACTCATGCCATAGAAGATACAATATGAGATGTAAAATGTCATTCTCCTCAAAATGAATCTCTAAAAGTAGTTTTTATACTAAACTAGTAACTTAGGTTTACAGAAAATGAGTAACTAAGTGTAGATAGTGCAAAAATCCATTTTCGGGGCCCACTTGGTGAGTGTTTGGGCTGAGGTTTGAAGCTTTCACGTGCATAGGCCATTCTTGGAGTTAAATTCCATCTTAGGTGCCAGTTTAGACGTTCAACTCCAGTTTTGGTGCCAGTTCCGGTGTTTTACACCAGAAAAGGGTCTCTAGCTGGCTTTTAATGCCAGTTTGGGCCATCACTCTTGGGCAAAGTATGAACTAGTATACATTGCTGGAAAGACCAAGATGTTAGCTTTCCAGCCCAATTAAGAACGCACCAATTGGACTTCTGTAACTCTAGAAAAACGCATTTGAGTGTATGGAGGTCAGAATCCAACAACATCTGCAGTCCTTTCTCAGCATCTGAATCAGATTTTTGCTCAGGTCCCTCAATTTCAAACAGAAAATACCTGAAATTACAGAAAAATACACAAACTCATTGTAAAGTCCAGAAATATGATTTTTGCATAAAAACTAATAAAAAATATAATAAAAAGTAACTAAAACATACTAAAAACTACCGAAAAATAATGCCAAAAAGTGTATAATTATCCACTCATCACAACACCAAACTTAAATTGTTGCTTGTCCCCAAGCAACCAAAAACAAAATAAGATAAAAATAAGATAAAATACAATAAATTTCAAAAATATCAATGAAGATTAGTTTTAATTAGATAAGCGGGACTAGTAGCTTTTTGCCTCTGAATAGTTTTGGCATCTCTCTATCCATTGGAGTTCAGAATTGTTGGCCTCTTTAGGAACTCAGAAATACAGATAATGTTATTGATTTTCCAAGTTAAGTTCTTTTTGATTCTTGAACACAACTACTTTATGAGTCTTGGCCGTGACCCCTTAGCATTTTGTTTTCCAGTATTACCACCGTATACATAAATGCCACGGACACATAACTGGGTGAACCTTTTCAGATTGTGACTCAGCCTTGCTAGAGTCCCCAGTTAGAGGTGCCCAGAGTTCTTAAGCACACTCTTTTGCTTTGGATCACGACTTTAACCACTCAGTCCCAAGCTTTTCACTTGGACCTTCATGACACAAGCACATGGTTAGGGACAGCTTAGGCCAGGATGTTATTCCTTTGGGCTCTCCTATCCATTGATGCACAAAGTCCTGGATCCATTTCACCCTTGCCTTTTAGTTTAAAGGGTTATTAGCTTTTTTGCATTTTTTTTACAAGCTTTTGCTTTTCACTGCTTTTTCTTGCTTCAAGAATTAGTTTTATGATTTTTCAGATCACCAATAACATGTATCCTTTTTCATTATTCTATCAAGAGTCAATATTTCTTAATTCCAATTTTAAACATGCACTGTTTAAGCATACATTCAGAAAGCAAGAAGTATTGCCACCACATCAAAATAATTAAACTAATTTCAAGATAAATTTTGAAATTCATGCACTTCTTGTTCTTTTACAAATAAAAACATTTTTCATTTAAGAAAGGTGAGAGATTCATGGAATCGTTCATAGCTTTAAGACATAGACTCTAAACACTAATGATCATGTAATAAAGACAAGACTTAGACAGAAAATAAACATAAAAACAGACAAATAACAATAAAAGTAAGGAAATTAAGGAGCGGGTCCACCTTAGTGATGGCGGCTACTTCTTCCTCTTGATGGTCCAATGGAGTTCTTGAGCTCCTCTAGTTTGCTCCATCCTCTTTCTTAGTGATGGGCTTTGGTGATGAATTTTTCCATCTCGGAGGCGGAAGCAATTGCCTTCCCTTTCCTTTTTCTAGAGGATTCTCCAACTTTGGTGCCATAAGGGGTAATGGAAAGCAAAAAGCAGAACTTTTTCACACCAAACTTAAAAGCTTTGCTCGTCCTCGAGCAAAATAAGATAGAAGGGAGTAGAAGATGAATGAGGTAATTAATTTTGAAAAACTTGTTAATGTTAAAAAATTAACAGGATTTGAAAAGAATTTGAGAAGATATGTAAGTTTGGAAAAAGATATGGACAAGAATTAAAAAGAATTAAAAAAGAATTAAAAAGAATTGAAAGGATTATTAGTTTTTGAAAATAGAAATTGAAAGATGAACATTTGAAATATTTTTTATGCAAAAAAAATTATGAATTAAAACATGAAAAATTGAAAAAAATCGAATTTGAAACAAAATTACCTCCCCTTTGCTGTTCTGGCGTTAAACGCCCAATGATAGCCATTTTGGCGTTTAACGCCCATTTAGAAGCCAATTTGGTGTTTAACGCCTATCTGAACGCCTAGGATGCTGCTGTCTCTGGCGTTAAATGCCTAGAATGCTGCCCATTCTGGCGTTTAATGCCCCGTTTGTAACCTTTACTGGAGTTTAAACGCCAGTAAGCTTCTTTTCCATTGGCTTCTCTATTTTCTGTTCTGAACTCTTCTGTTACTCTGTAAACCTCTGCAATTGACCATAAAAAATAAATTATATTAAACTCGTATAATTATTATTTAAATAACAAAACCTTTGCTAATGGCTGGGTTGCCTCCCAGCAAGCGCTTCTTTACTGTGTTTAGCTGGACTTTACTGAGCTTTAATCTAGTCTCAGTCTTGAGCATTCTTGCTCAACATTGCCTTCAAGATAATGCTTGACTCTCTGTCCATTAACAATAAACTTTTTGTCAGAGTCAATATCCTGAAGCTCTATATATCCATATGGTGACACACTTGTAATCACATATGGTCCCTTCCACTGGGATTTTAATTTCCCAGGGAACAATCTGAGCTTAGAGTTAAACAGCAGAACCTTCTGTCCTGGCTCAAAGACTCTAGATGACAGCTTTCTGTCATGCCACCTTTTTTATTTCTCCTTGTAAATTTTAGCATTTTCGAAAGCATTGAGTCTGAACTCCTCCAGCTCATTCAACTGGAGTAATCTTTTCTCTCCAGCTACCTTAGCATCAAGGTTTAGGAACCTGGTTGCCCAATAGGCTTTGTGTTCCAGTTTCACTGGTAGATGACAGGCTTTTCCATACACAAGCTGGTATGGAGAGGTCCCTATAGGAGTCTTGAATGCGGTTCTGTATGCCCACAGAGCATCATCCAGACTTCATGCCCAATCCCTTCAACGGGTACTTACAGTCCGTTCCAGGATTTGTTTTAGTTCTCTATTTAAGACTTCAGCCTGCCCATTTGTCTGTGGATGATATAGAATTGCCACTTTGTGGTTAATTCCATATTGGATCAGAGCAGAGTCAAGCTGTTTATTGCAGAAATGAGTGCCTCCATCAATGATCAGTACCCTAGGGACACCGAACCTGCTGAAGATATGCTTCTGGAGGAACTTCATCACTGTCTTAGTATCATTAGTGGGTGTTGCAATTGCCTCTACCCATTTAGATACATAGTCTACTGCCACCAGAATATAAGTGTTTGAATATGATGGTGGGAAAGGCCCCATGAAGTCAATACCCCATACATCAAACAACTCAATCTCTAAGATCCCTTGCTGAGGCATGGCATAACCGTGAGGCAGATTACCAGCTCTCTGGCAACTGTCATAGTTACATACAAACTCTCGGGAGTCTCTATAAAGAGTAGGCCAGTAGAAGCCACATTGGAGAACCTTTGTGGCTGTTCGCTCACCTCCGAAATGTCTTCCATATTGTGATCCATGGCAATGCCATAGGATCTTCTGTGCCTCATCTCTAGGAACACAATTATGGATCATTCCGTCTGCACATCTCTTAAAGAGATATGGTTCATCCCACAAGTAGTACTTTGCATCAGAAACCAATTTTTTTGTTTGCTGCCTACTGTACTCTTTGGGTATGAATCTCACAGCTTTATAGTTTGCAATGTCTACAAACCACGGTACTTCCTGAATGGGAAAGAGTTGCTCATCCAGAAAGGTTTCAGATATCTCAGTAGAAGGGAGGGACGCTCCTGCTACTGGTTCTCTCCGGGACAGGTGATCAGCTACTTGGTTTTCTATCCCTTTTCTGTCTCTTGTTTCTATATCAAACTCTTGCAGAAGCAACACCCATCTTATGA
Source organism: Arachis stenosperma (assembly GCF_014773155.1). NCBI lineage: Eukaryota > Viridiplantae > Streptophyta > Magnoliopsida > Fabales > Fabaceae > Arachis > Arachis stenosperma. The sequence goes on from NC_080379.1 coordinate 70,728,318, forward strand.
GTCTGGGTTTTGAATCCTGCTTTGTGAGGAGATATTTTAGAGCAGCATAGTCAGTACACACAATCACTTTTGATCCTACTAAATAAGATCTGAACTTGTCAATGGCATAAACCACTACAAGCAACTCCTTTTCTATGGTTGTGTAATTCTTTTGTGCATCTTTTAAAATATGGCTAGCATAATAAATGACATGCAGAAGCTTGTCATGCCTCTGTCCCAATACTGCATGAATGGCTTGGTCACTGGCATCACACATTAGTTCGAATGGTAATGTCCAGTCTGGTGTTGAAATAATTTGTGCTGTGACTAGCTTAGCTTTCAGAGTCTCAAAGGCCTACAGACACTCTGTGTTAAAGACAAATGGTATATCAGCGGCTAGCAGATTACTCAGAGGTTTTGCAATTTTTGAAAAATCCTTAATAAACCTCCTATAGAATCCTGCATGCTCCAGAAAGCTACTGATTGACTTAACATTAGCAGGTGGTAGTAATTTTTCAATTACCTCTACCTTAGATTGATCCACCTCTATTCCCTTGTTTGAAATTCTATGCCCAAGGACAATTCCTTCAGTCACCATAAAGTGACATTTCTCCCAGTTTAAAACCAGGTTTGTCTCTTGGCACCTTTTATGAACAAGTGCTAGATGGTCAAGACAGGAGCTGAATGAGTCTCCAAATACTAAGAAGTCATCCATGAAGACTTCCAAAAATTTCTTTACAATATCAGAGAAGATAGAGAGCATGCACCTCTGAAAGGTTGCAGGTGCATTGCACAGACCAAATGACATCCTTCTGTAGGCAAATACTCAATATGGACATGTGAATGCTATTTTCTCTTGGTCTTGAAGATCTACTACAATTTGGTTGTAACCTGAATAGCCATCCAAAAAGCAGTAGTATTTATGACCTGCTAGTCTCTCAGCATCTGGTCTATGAACGGTAAAGGAAAATGATCCTTTCTGGTGGCTGTATTGAGTCTTCTGTAGTCAATACACATATGCCACCCTGTAACTGTTCTTGTAGGAACAAGTTCATTCTTTTCATTAAGAACCACTGTCATGCCTCTCTTCTTGGGGACAACTTTGACAGGGCTCACCCAGGGGCTATCAGAAATAGGATAAATAATCCCAACCTTTAGTAATTTAGTGACCTCTTTCTGCACCACCTCCTTCATGGTTGGATTCAGCCGCCTTTGTGGTTGAACCACTAGCTTAGCATCATCCTCCAATAGGATCTTGTGCATGCATCTGGCTGGGCTAATGCCCTTAAGATCACTTATGGACCACCCAAGAGCTGTCTTGTGTGTCCTTAGCACCTGAATTAGTGCTTTCTCTTCCTGTGGCTCTAAAGTTGAGCTTATGATTACTGGAAAAGTGTCATCTTCTCCCAGAAAAGCATATTTCAGGGATGGTGGTAGTGGTTTGAGCTCGGGTTTAAGAGGTTTCTCCTCTTCCAGAGGAGTTTTCAAAGGTTCTTCTATTTTTTCTAGTTACTCCAGATCAAGCTAAACATCTTTAAAAATGTCCTCTAGCTCTGATTCGAGACTCTCAGTCATATTGACCTCTTCCACCAGGGAGTCAATAATATCAATGCTCATGCAGTCTTTTGATGTATCTGGATGCTGCATAGCATTGACAGCATTCAACTTAAACTCATCCTCATTGACTCTTAGGGTTACCTCCCCTTTTTAGACGTCAATGAGGGTTTGTCTAGTTGTTAGGAAAGGTCTTTCTAGAATGAGAGTTGCACTCTTGTGCTCCTCTATTTCCAGCACTACAAAGTCAGTGGGAAAGGTAAATGGCCCAACCTTTACAATCATGTCCTCAATTACGCCAGATGAAATTTTAATGGAGCCATCAGCAAGTTGAAACATTTTCTGGTTGGTTTGACTTCTTCATTCAAGCCAAGCTTTCTGATAGTGGATGCAGGGATTAGGTTGATACTTGCCCCAAGATCACATAGAGATGTCTTGGTACAAGCACCCTCTAATGTTCATGGTATCATAAAGCTTCCAGGATCTTTAAGCTTCTCTAGTAAGCTTTTCAGAATGACTGCACTGCATTCTTCAGTGAGGAAAACTTTTTCAGTTTCTATCCAATCCTTCTTATGACTTAAGATTTCCTTCATGAACTTAGCATAAGAGGGTATTTGCTAAAGTGTCTCTGCAAACAGAATCTTTATTTTAAGAGTCCTGAGATAGTCTGCAAAACGAGCAAATTGTTTATCCTATTCCGCTTGGCGGAGTTTCTGAGGATAAGGCATCTTGGCTTTATATTCTTCAACCTTAGTTGCTGCAGGTTTATTTGCTACAGAAGTGGTTGGAGATGCTTGCTTAAGGGGGTTGTTAACAACACTTGCAAGTGTCTGATTCTTCATTGGCATTTGAATGCTAGAACTGAGTGCTTTTTGGGAATTCAACGCCAGATTGCCACTCTTTTCTGGCATTTGAACGCCAGAATTGGCCATCCACTGGGTGTTCAATGCCAACTTCTGACCCTTTTCTGGCGTTTGAATGCCAGAATTATTCCTCTCTGGGATCTTACTATCCTCAGAGGGATTTTGGGCAGTGGTTTGGTCATCCTCTATCAGATGTTCTTTTCTTGGCTTCCTGCTGCTTTGAGTTGAGACATTCAATGTCTTTCCACTACTTAAATGAACAGCTTGGCATTCTTTTGTTAGTTTAGATAACTGCTGTCTTGTCTGATTCAATTGTTTTTCCATATTTTGGTTAGCATCTTTGGTTTCTTGTAGAATCTCTTTAAATTTTGCTAACTATTTTGTTATAGAAAATAGTTGCTGATTGAGTTCAGCAATTTGTTATGGAGGACTAAGTTCAGTGGATGCTGCCTCAGCCTCTTCTTTCATGGAGATCTCACCACTTGAGTACAGGTGCTGATTTCTGGCAACTGTATCAATGAGCTCTTGAGCCTCTTCAATTGTCTTTCTCATATGTATAGATCCACCAGCTGAGTGGTCTAGAGACATCTGGGCTTTTTCTGTAATCCCATAGTAAAAGATGTCTAGCTGCACCCATTCTGAAAATATTTCAGAGGGGCATTTCCTTAGCATCTCTCTATACCTTTCCCAGGGATTATAAAGGAATTCATTGTTCTCTTGTTTAAAGCCTTGGATGTCTAGCCTTAGCCGTGTCATCCTTTTTGGAGGGAAATATTGATTCAGGAATTTGTTTGACAACTGTTTCCATGTTCTTATGCTGGCTTTGGGCTGGTTGTTTAACCACCTTTTAGCTTGGTCTTTTATAGCAAATGAAAATAGCAATAATCTGTAGACATCCAAATCTACTTCCTTATCACATACTGTGTCAGCAATTTGTAAGAACTGTGCCAGAAACTCAGTAGGTTCTTCTTATGGAAGACCGGAATACTGGTAATTTTGCTGCACCATGATAATAAGCTGAGGATTTAACTCAAAATTGCTGGCTCTGATGGGGGGGTATACAGATACTATTCCCATATGAAGTAGTAGTGGGGTTAGCATATGATCCCAGAGTCCTTCTGGACTGTTCATTTCCACTTAGGTCCATGACAAAGAAAGGGAGATGATGTGGATTGCAAATAAAAAAATTCTCTTTTTTTTTGAAAACTAAAATTAAAAGAAAAGAAAATAAAATAAAATAAATAAAAAATTGAATATAAGATAAAAACTAGAAGAAAAAGAAATAAAAGAAAATTGAAAACTAAAATAATTAACTAATAAAAAAGATTTGAAAAATTTTGGGTGAGGATTTTCAAAAAATGAAGAGAAAGAAAGTGGTTAGAAAATTTTGAAAAAGATATGTCTTAAAATTAAAGATACTTGTAAGAAAATAAATAAAAGAGAAGATTTGAAAAAGATACGGTTTTAAAATTTTAAAGATTGAAACTTTCTAATCCCCGGCAACGGCGCCAAAAACTTGATACGTAAAAATTTGATTTCACGTACAACCGGCAAGTGTACCGGGTCGCATCAAGTAATAAAACTCACTAAGAGTGAGGTCGATCCCACGGAGATTGGTAGATTAAGCAACTTTAGTTAAATGGTAGATTTAGTCAAGCAAACATGGTTTTGATTTCATGAGATTTGTGATTTTTGAACATAATTGCAAGAATTTAAATGGTAAAGAATTTAAAGAACTATAAGAGAGAAAGAAGATGAGAGTAAATAACTGAAGTTTAAAGTGCAAGAAACATAAATGACATTTAAATTAAATTGCAAGAAAGTAAAGGTTGCAGAATTTTAAAGAGCAGAAACGTAAATTGCAAGGAATAGAAATATAATGTAAATGACAAGAATAATAAATTGCAAGAATGTAAAAGGGAATTGGGTAATGGGTATTCAAAGAACTAAAGAGTAAAAGAAATGAGAATTGATGATGGAGAGGATCATTAGGGATCAGAGATGCAAATTCTCATGAATTGATGTTGATCAATGCCTTCTCAATCATGGGTATAGATCCATGGCAAAGTGGGTAATTGAGTCCCAATCTCTTGGTAACTCAATTTCTCTCAACACAACCAATTGTCACTCTCGTGATCTAATTGTTCATGAGAAGAGATGAAGTTCAATTCCTAATCCAAGCCACATAATTTCCAGAATCTCAACTTAGGGAGGTTACATCTCACATACCAACCAAAGTGTATTGATCAAGGAAATCATGAAAGGATGAACTCTAAACTGAATTATGTGGCTCCTTTCTCAAATTCACCACATAATTCATATAGATTAATCCCTCTCTCGATGGTGATTGAATCTGTGAAGAACAAGAGTTTCCTTTTAGATGAACCACTTGAATTGAGAAGGAAAAGAAAAGTTATCAACTCATTTAAATGAGCAGAGCTCCTCCCCCTAATGAAAAATGGGATTTAGTGAATCATAGCTCTAAATTCAACAACAAGTGCAAAAATAAACATTCAAATTGAGTAGAGAAGAGTAAAGAAGAATGAAGAAGAAGTTCTTGAAAACTCAAATTCAAAAATTGCTTCTGAAAAGTAACTCCTACAAAAACTACCTAAAAGTTCCTAAAAAAACTAAAAAGTGAAAAAATAAAAATCTAAGTGTGAAAAGTTCCGAAGCTCCCCTCAAGTACAAAACTCTACTCTATTTATACTACTCCTAAAACTCATTTGGAGGTCTTCAATTGGATTAGACGTGTGGGCTTTTCCTTGGTGATTTGGCTGGCTCATTAGAGGAATTGTTGGCCTTTGAAGAGAGCAGAGAAAAGCAGGGCTCATTAACCTCAATTCTGGCCCAGTGGGTGTTATTGGCAAACACGCTAGTGCTATTGCACGTTGGCAACGTGCTTGTGATTTCCTGGCTGGTGGCTTGGTGCTTGGGCATTGTTGCCCAAGTTGTTGCCCAAGTTATTGCCAAACATTTGCTTGTTCTTCACTTTTTATGCTTAATGTTGCCTGAACTTTGGGCTTCAATCCTTTGCCAAAATATGAACTATGATATATCATTGGAAAGCTCTTGATGTCTACTTTCCAATGCCACTGGAATCACCTCATTTGGTTATTCCTAGCTCAAGTTATGCTCCATTGAAGAGGGCAAGGTCAGGCTGCCCTGGTTGGGCGTTTTTGTCAAACACGCCACCAATAACGTGCTCAACAACGCCCCTAGCCCAAATTTCTTGGCCTGGGCGTTGTTGCTGGAGTTTCCAAGGAACACGCCAGTTCATTTTGGCCCTGGCAACGTGTTCGACCCTCCTTTCTTGGCCCATTCATGCTTCCTTGAATTTCAACCTCATTTCCTTATTTTTGGGGCCTAAAGATGACTCTGATTCGAGCTTCCATTTCATGCTCCACTATAGACTATTATATATGGTTGGAAAGCTCTGAATGTCAGCTTTCCAACGCAACTGAAAGCACTCAATTTGGATCTCTATAACTCAAGTTATTCATCCTTGAAGAAGGTGAGGTCAGGCTGTCTTGGTTGGAGTTGTTGCTGAAGTTGTTGCAAAAAACGCCCATAACAACGCCCAATCCTCCCCTGGCCCAAATTTCTTAGCCTTGGCGTTGTTGCTGGCGTTGTTGATGAACACGCCACTTCAACTACAAGGCAACAACGCCTTCAAGCTCTCCTTGGCTCAGTTTCTTGGCCTTGCGTTGCTAAGGAACACGCACATGCAACTTCAAGTTAGCAACGCCCAAGATCATTTTCCATAGTCACCTTGCAGGGACTGGCATTGTTACTGGCGTTGTTGATGAACACGCCAGTTCACTCCTTGCCTGGCAATGCTCTCGAGCTCCCTTTCTTGCTCTATTTCAAGCTTCCTGGCGTTGTCCACAAACACTCCGGAGTTGACAACTTGCTTCCTCTGTTTCCTTGCCAATATTGACATATCTTCAAGCCTTCTTGCTCCATTACTTTCTTTCTTCATCACCTAACATGAACCAAAGAATTTTTCTCAAAGTTTTGCTATCTTATGCAATAATTTTCAAGGGAATCATTCACATCAACTTGCATATAAACTTCTTGAATCATTTGCATAGATTTTGCACAATTTCACTTAGTTCTTGTTTCATGAATGCATGGAGGAAAAGTTCACAAAATTGCTTATTTATTCCAAAGAAAATGAATGAAGCTAAGCAAAAACTAACTAAACTAGCTAGTTAAAATAGCAAATATGCGAGCGCATCACTTGACTAACAAGAAACTACCAAATTTTAAAAATTTTGATTATGTCAACCTAAGGAATTCGAAAATGATGAGTAAATAAAGGAAAAGATACATTTTTTTATTTTTTTGAATTTAGTGAGGAAAGAGAAAAATAATACAAAGACACAAAACTTAACAATTTTAGATCAAAACAAAGAAAACAACCAAGAACACCTTGAATGTCAAGATGAACACCAAGAACACTTTGAATGTCAAGATGAACACCAAGAACAAATTTTTGGAAATCTTTAAGAAAATAAAAACACAAAGGACACCAAACTTAAAAATTTTTATACTTTGGACACTAATAATTCAAAAATACACAAGAAAAACAAGGAAAGACACAAAACAAGAAAAACTAAAGATCAAACAAGGAAAATAGACAAGAACAACTTGAAGATCAAGAAAGAACAAGGAACATAAAACTCGAAAATATGAAGAATAAAAAGAGCATACAATTCAAAAAATTGAAGTAAAATAGAAACATGCAATTGACACCAAAGTTAAAACATGAAACTAAACTCAAACAGAAAACTCAATTATTAGTTTTTATCTATTTATTAAAAATTTTCAAAAAATTCTAGAAAAAAACATAAGGATTTTAAAATTGTAACAAAAAAAATAATAAAAAAACTCAGAAAAATTAAAGATTAATAAAGAAAAATAAGATTTTTGAAAGATTTTTGAAAAGAAAATAAAAGACTCAAATTTAGTGACTCTAAACAAAAAAGATAAATTTTTCCTAATTTAAGTAACAAGATGAACCATCAGTTATTCAAACTCGAACAATCCCTGGCATCGGCGCCAAAAACTTGGTGCACGGAATTGCAATCACACATTTGCAACTCCGCACAACTAACCAGCAAGTGCACTGGGTCGTCCAAGTAATAATTCCTTACGCGAGTAAGGGTCGATCCCACGGAGATTGTCGGCTTGAAGCAAGCTATGGTTATCCTGTAACTCATAGTCAGGAGATTAGTGATAAATATTATTTCATTTGTAAAAAGTAAAAGAGCATGAAATGAATGATACTTGTTATTTAGTAATGGAAAACAGGTTGAGGTTTCAGAGATGCTCTGTCTTTTGAATCTCTGCTTTTCTATTGTCTTCTTCTCCAAACACGCATGGCTTCCTTCCATAGCAAGCTGTATATTGGTGGATCACCGTTGTCAATGGCTACCATCCGTCCTCTCAGTGAAAATGGTCTAGGTACGGTTTCTGTACGGCTAATCAACTGTCGGTTCTCACTTGTGTCGGAATAAGATCTCTCTATACTTTTGCACGCTATCACTGCACCCAACATTTGTGAGTTTGAAGCTCGTCACAGGCATCCCGTCCTAGATCCTACTCAGAATACCGCAGACAAAGTTTAGACTTTTCGGATCTCAGGAATGCTGCCAATTGGTAATAGCCTCTACCATGAATGTTCTAATCTCACTAGTTTGAATGCTTTGTTGTTAGGAGATTCAAGTCAAACTTGTGGATTAGAAACCCAAGAGATACGCACTCAAGCTGTTGCCCAATGACTACGTTGAGCTTGGATAGAACGGAAGTTGTTGTCAAGCACGTGTTCATAAATTTGAGAATGATGATGAGTGTCACGGATCATCACATTCTTCATATTGAAGTACGAGTGAGTATCTTAGAACAGAAGCAAGCGTGATTGAACAGGAAACAATAGTAATTGCATTAATCCATTGAAACACAGCAGAGCTCCTCACCCCCACCTATGGGGTTTAGAGACTCATGCCGTAGAATATATAATATGAGATGTAAAATGTCATCCTCCTCAAAATGAATTTCTCTAAAAGTAGTTTTTATACTAAACTAGTAACTTAGGTTTACAAGAAATGAGTAACTAAGTGCAGATAGTGCAGAAATCCACTTCCGGGGCCCACTTGGTGAGTGTTTGGACTGAGCTTTGAAGCTTTCACGTGCATAGGCCATTCTTGGAGTTAAACGACAGCTTGGGTGCCAGTTTTGGCGTTCAACTCCAGTTTTGGTGCTAGTTCCGGTGTTTTACGCTAGAAAAGGGTCTCTGGCTGGCGTTTAACGACAGTTTGGGCCATGGAATCTCGGGCAAAGTATGGACTATTATACATTGCTGGAAAGCCCAAGATGTTAGCTTTCTAGCCCAATTGAGACGTGCCAATTGGACTTCTGTAGCTCCAGAAAAACGCATTTGAGTGTAGGGAGGTCAAAATCCAACAGCGTCTGTAGTTCTTTCTCAACCTCTGAATCAAATTTTTGCTCAGGTCCCTCAATTTCAGCCAGAAAATACCTGAAATTACAGAAAAACACACAAACTCATAGTAAAGTCCAGGCGCTATAGTGAAAGCAAACCCTCTCGTCGGAGTCAGGCGCTATAATGACATGTCATCATGTCATATTTTTCTATGCTTTTTCATACAAGAAATTGATGATTAGTGCTTAAATATTGCATTCTTTTGTGCTTAAATGGTATATTTCCTTGATCTTTTGATTCTATAAATTTTGTAGGAGATAAGAAGAAAAAGAAGCAAAAGAGCACAAAATAAGCTAAAAAGAAAAAAAAAAAGAATTTTGAACACACTTTGAAGTGGAGCACGCTTTGGAACCTTAGGCCACGATTTTAAAAGCGTGGCCCATGACCATGAAACCGTGGCATTTAATAATGCCTTATGCATTCATTAAAGCATGCATGCATTTTGCCAATCAAGCTTTACGAATTACTAAGTAATATATTAATTGGCATTATATATTCATTGGCTTATAGGCACCTTTTGTTTAGTAGGTGTGTCCACCAAATTTTGAGATACGGTGGGACACACTCACACCCATGTTTCATGTTTGGTTTTCAAATACATAAATTAAGTAAAGACACGGTGGTACACAAATACATAAAATTTGTGTACTGCTATTTTATTGAGACACTAAGATACAAAGGTTAAGACACAAGTTTTTTTACTTTTATCTTTAATAGTAGTGACTATGGTGATTTTTTTTGGAGATAAGAATAATATTGACATTTGTAATTTATGTTCTGTCTTGTGCATATTTACCAAACAAAGTAAAAATTTTGTGTCTCCTTATGTATATATCTTCAATATTTGTGTATTTGTGTCTATGTCTTTACCCATACATAAACCAAACACAGCCATATGTTCAGTAAATGAAAGCATGTGGTATTAGTAATGCCATGAAAGCCGTGCATGTATCATTGGCTTAGTCATACTAGTATCATTGGCTTAATTCATTAAATGAATGCCACGGCCATGCATGCATAAAGCATTTAATCATTAGTGCTAATTGGAAATGAATGCATTATTTAATCAATGCCAAGGCGTTAAAGTAAAGCATGCATTTAATTTAATTACATCATCATGAACCATGCATGCATTGGCATCATTATTTGAAAATGAATGGAATAAAGCAAGGCCATAGCGCTGCGTTGGTTAATCAAATCGAGCGCTCAAAGGAACCAATATTCACAAGGCAAAACAAAGAGCGCTCGGTTAACTAAGTTAACTTTATCGGGGCTTGGCAAAAGAAAATGCAAGGATAAATATTTGTTAGTGAAGCCACCAAGTTTCGAACCAAGCACCTGAGGAATCAAGAGAAGTGCTACTCCAAGGGAAATAGGCCAAAAGGGAAGCCACCAGGATTCGAACAAGGGAGCTCCACACTTGCAAGCAAGGGCATTGCGTGAAGAGAGTTCATGGAGCGCTACCCTTTAGCAACGAGATTGGCCACAAATGCTGCAAGAAAGGCTCGAAGAAGGAAGCTCTCACTAAAACAAAAGGGCGTTGCGCTGGCTTTGTTAACTGAGCGCTATGAAGGCACCCACGAGCAAGGCTTGACACAACAATTTGAGGGGCCTGGGCCAAGAAAACAAGCTTGGAGCACTGCGTTAAAACACACAACTGAGTGCTATGAGCAAAGCCTGGGACGGGCTAAATGTTGAATGCTTCGCTGCCTTAGTTAACCGAGCATGTCTCTGGGAGGTGACCTTGGTTCATTTTCAAACCAAAGCCAACCGGATCCACTCTTCTTCAAATCCAAAGCAAGCAAAGCCCATCATCAACACTCAAAGGCACAAGAGATAGTTAGATTAGGAATTTCATTTAAATTGCAATTTGTTTTCAGTTTCAATTTCATTTTCATTTTGTAAAGCCTATATAAAGGCATCAATTTCATTTTATTAGGGAGGCTGGCTCCAATAGGGAGCAGTAGGAGTAGAGAGCTCTCTCTTTTAGTTTTCCTTTTTGAATTTGAAGAATTGAAGATCATATCTAAGTTTTTCTTTCTGTTTTATTTCCACTCTTCTGCAATTTCAACTTCTTCTTCTGCAATCTCTTCTTTTCTGTTTTGCTAAGAGAAGAATTGAGATTTAAACTTTCATTCCATTTTGATTCTTCTGTAATTCTACACTTCTTTTTTGGTATTAACTTGATCTGTTGCTGAATTCCTTCATCTGAGAGTTCTTTAATTCACTGCACTTCACATTCTCAATTCTATTTTAATTCCCAGCATCCAATTTCCTTTATTCTTCATGCAATTTAAATTTTCAGTTGCTTGATCTATTACTTTCTTTAATTTCTAGCACCCACTCCCCTTTACATTCCCTGTAATTTACATTTCTTGTCATTTAAGTTTCTGCAATTTACATTTATTGCTCTTTAAGTTTCTATCCAATTTACTTTCTGCACTTTAAATTTTCTTGTCATTTACTTTCTTCTGCATCAATTATCACTCACCAATGTTAGCTTGACTAAACTAATCACCCACTAAAGTTGCTTGATCCATCAATCCCTGTGGGATCGACCTCACTCTAAGTGAGTTATTACTACTTGATGTGACTTGGTACACTTACCGGTGAGTTTTGGTGTTGGAATCCGATTTCAACCCATCAAGTTTTTGGCACCGTTGCCAGGGATTGCTTTAGATCAACAATGATTAAGTGGGTAAGAAGTTTAGATTAAGCATTTTCTTTGTTTTTGTTCTCTGTTTTAAACTGAAATCAAGGTGTTTGTGTTTTTGTCTCACTAAGCAAATCTCATCTGAGACATGAATTTCATTTTCAATGGTGTTGTGTTTTACAAAATTTAAATGGAGTTCAACTTATCTTGTGATCAAACAAATTTTATGGGATATTTCCCACCATCATCAATCTCTAATGGTGGCTGGGAATATCACCAAGAGATCACAATTTTTGAGCACTCCAATCAATGGAGATATGCTTCAGAACCACAAGATGAGCAAGAGAATCATGAGGGATACCAACCACCACCACAAAATGATTCATATCATTATCCTCATGGTGGATGGGAGTATCAACAAAGAATGCGGGAGTATGAACAATCAAGTGAAATGAACTTGATAAGAAAAAAAAAACAAAAGGATACAAGGATAAGAAAAAGATAGAGAAAAGGCGCAACAAAAAAATAAAAGGATAGGTAAATAGAGTTTTTTTCCTACTAGACCTCTAAGATACCTGTTCTTAGCAACCTGGGTCACCGGAAAGGATTCCCTACTAGACCTTCAAAGAACTTGTCCTTGATAACCTAGATCAGAGGGATGTAAATTGAATCACTCAATTTTCTCTATGCAACAAGCGAAGCAAATCACTCACCTCACTTCTCACACAATAAACGTGCTTAAAGCAACTGAAATTTTATTCATCAAAGTTATGTAAATTGTCTCACCATAGGTGTTTAAATAGGCACCTAACAAACTAACTAAAAGATAAGATAACTAATTTAAATCAGATTTGATCTTATTGGATTAGATCAGATTTGATTTAAATTTTAAAATCCTAAAGATATGATAACTAATTTAAATCAGATTTGATCTTATTAGATTAGATCAGATTTGATTTTAATTTAAAATTCCTAAAAATAATACTAAGCAAATCAGAAGTAATTCAAATCTTCCAATAAACTCTAACAACAAAACAAACTAACATAAATGCCTAAAAATTCAATAATTAATAATAAATTATGCCTCCCATTGAATTTGAAAAGCATTATTGGGCTTCTTGTTGTCCGGACTTAACCTATTGGGCCTTATGAGTTGTCGCCCTTTCAGCACTACTGTTTTTAAGACGGACTCTTGGTCTTCTTGATGTCTAGGAATGGCATGGTATAATTCTTCTAGTATTCAGATCCTTGAATATGACAAGATTACCATTCTGTCCCTTAACTCTAAAATGACGAAAATGCCCTCCTAAGCACGTATCATTCTCTCCATCTTCAAAAAGATTCATCCTCAAATCTTGAATGAGATGCTCTTCGTCCCTCCAAGGAATCCAAACCCAATCTCCGGGTTTAAATACCATTGTTTGATGGCTCTTCTCTATCCATTGAATTGTAGCTATGTCCCGCATGTGTGCAAGTTCAATCTTTCCAACCATGATTTTACCATCTTGTCCAAAGTGTGCAATTTGTCTTTCTTCCTATTCATCCATAGTAATACCTCCATAATTGACCAGTGAATCTACAAAGCTTGGAAGAGTTGATATAAAAGCACTAGAAATTTTATGGTTAGATGTATGAAAAACTAAGGACTCTGTGGAATTCAATGATACTAATGTACTCTTGTCTAAACTAGGTGTTTCTAGATCTCTCTCACAAGCGTGTTTACTGCTCTTAGTTTCTTTTTCACTCATTGACTCCTCTAGCTCACTATTCTCATCTTTTCTATCAAAACTCTCACTTTCAATCAAACATGGATTCTTTTCATTCAAACACTCAATCGCTTTCTCAATTTCTTTTCTCTTATATTCTTCAAAATGCTCACATCCCAAGGACCCAGTTGAGAAATTTCGCACTATTGAATCTTCCAAGGACACATCACCCTCTACAGCATACACAACAAATTCTTCCATCTCTGGCTTTGAAGAAGAATAAAAGATGGGTGTAGAAGAATTCCTCTTGTTATGGCGATCTATCATTTGTTGCACTTGCTCCCAGTCAATGACCAATTTGACCAAATTGTCCATGGTCGTGTAACGGTAACGTTGGACTTCATCTGCAAGTTCTTCACGTAATCCAAACAAAAATCGGTCCTTAAGAACCTCAGGACTCCTTTTAATATTAGCCATGTCCATCAAATATAGAAACTCCTTGTGGTACTCCATCACTAATTGTGAGCCTTGTTGTAACGTAAAAAATTTGCCAAAAAATGTATTGTGGTATGATAATGGCACAAACTGCCTCCTCATAATTTTCTTCATCTTCTCCCAGCTGCTAATTGGGCACTTTCCATACCGTCTTCTAGATCTTTCTAATTCAGTCCACTATATACGGGCATCATTGGAAAAATTGGCTTGTACCAGTTGAACCTTCTTTTCTTCTGAAAGGATGCAATTTGCAAAAATCGATTCTACGTTCCTTTCCCATCTAAAATACGCTTCAGGATCATTCCTCCCTTTGAATGCAGAAATTTGAAACTGAGAACTCTTTTTCGCATATGAGCTTCCTTTATCATCACTATCGTAATACTTAATCATTTTTTATTATTATTATTTTTTTTTCCAGACACTGACTTAAAGATAGAATAATTGCAAAAACAAAATTAAAAAAAGATTTATTTTCTTTTTTTTTATTTGACTCTATTGTGAATTTACAGAAATTAAAGAGATAAAAAAAAAACTAAACAAGACACATGGAACGTGTAGATAAATAATAATTTACCTACGACCTGTAACTGATACCAGATGATAAGGAATAGATTGGGTATTAGGGGTTTTATCACAATTGATAAGGATTATTCAATAAAGGTATACCCAAGACACAGCGGAAAAATAAAACATAGATAATGAAAAACAAAGGATAGATAAAGGGGGTTTTCCTATTAGACCTCTAAGATACCTGTTCTTAGCAACCTAGGTCACTGGAAAGGATTCCCTACTAGACCTTCAAGGAATCACTCAATTTTCTCTATGCAACAAGTGAAGCAAATCACTCACCTCACTTCTCACACAATAAACGTTCTTAAAGCAACTGAAATTTTATTCATCAAAGTTATGTAAGTTGTCTCACCAAAGGTGTTTAAATAGGCACCTAACAAACTAACTAAAAGATAAGATAACTAATTTAAATCAGATTTGATCTTATTGGATTAGATCATATTTGATTTAAATTTTAAAATCCTAAAGATATGATAACTAATTTAAATTAGATTTGATCTTATTAGATTAGATCAGATTTGATTTAAATTGAAAATCCCTAAAAATAATACTAAGCAAATCAGAAGTAATTCAAATCTTCCAACAAACTCTAACAACAAAACAAACTAACATAAATGCCTAAAAATTCGAAATTAAAAATAAATTATGCCTCCCATTGAATTTGAAAAGCATTATTGGGCTTCTTGTTGTCCGGACTTAACCTGTTAGGCCTTATAAGTTGTCGCCCTTTCAACACTACTGTTTTTAAGACGGACTATTGGTCTTCTTGATGTCCAAGACTGGCATTGTACAATTCTTCTAGTATTCAGATCCTTGAATATGACAAGATTACCATTCTGTCTCTTAACTCCAAAAATGACGAAAAAGCCCGCCTGAGCACGTATCAGAACTATTTCCCAGAGCCACAAAGTGACTCATACTGTTAGGACAGTTACACAAACCATGACTGGGAAAGGAATTTCAGTGATTCACTTGATTGTGCTGTCAATACATACATGGAAAATTGTTCCCCAATGCCACAAGATGATTCATATTGTGATGAATTCAACAATTCTTCAAGTTGTGCTTGAGAGAATTGATGAGCGGATAATTTATACGCTTTTAGACATTGTTTTTAGGTAGTTTTTAGTAGGATCTAACTACTTTTAGGGATGTTTTCATTAGTTTTTATGCAAAATTCATATTTCTGGACTTTACTTTGAGTTTGTGTGTTTTTCTGTGATTTTAGGTATTTTCTGGCTGAAATTGAGGGACCTGAGCAAAAATCTGATTCAGGCTGACAAAGGACTACTGAGATTGTTGGATCCTGACCTCCCTGCACTTGAAATGGATTTTCTGGAGCTACGAAACTCCAAATGGCACGCTCTTAACGGCGTTAGAAAGTACACATCCAGAGCTTTCCTGCAATATATAATAGTTCATACTTTGTTTGAGTTTAGACTACGCAAACTGGTGTTCAACGCCAGTTCCATGCTGCATTCTGGAGTAAAATGCCAGAAACACGTCACAAACCAGAGTTAAACGCCAAAAACACGTTACAACTTGGCATTTAACTCCAAAAGAAGCATCTACACGTGTAAAGCTCAAGCTCAGCCCAAGCACACACCAAAGTGGGCCCCGAAAGTGGATTTCTGCACTAAGACTTATTTCTGTAAACCCTAGTAGCTAGTTTAGTATAAATAGAACTTTTTACTATTGTACTGAGGGTCATTTTCCCTTATTTTTGAATTCATATGTCTTCTGTGGAGGCTAGCCATTCGGCCATGCCTGGACCATCACTTATGTATCTTCAACGGTGGAGTTTCTATACACCATAGATTAAGGGTGTGGAGCTCTGCTGTACCTCGAGTTTTAATGCAATTACTACTATTTTCTATTCAATTCAGCTTATTCTTGTTCTAAGATATTCGTTGCACTCCAGCATGATAAAAATGTGATGATCCGTGACACTCATCATGATTCTCACCTATGAACGCGTGACTGACAACCACTTCCATTCTACCTTAGAACGAGCGAGTATCTCTTGGATTCCTTGATCAGAATCTTCGTGGTATAAGCTAGAACCCTTTGGCGGCCATTCTTGAGAATCCGGAAAGTCTAAACCTTGTCTGTGGTATTCCGAGTAGGATTCAGGGATTCAATGACTGTGACGAGCTTCAAACTCGCGATTGTTGGGCGTGGTGACAGACGCAAAAGAATCAATGGATTCTATTCTGAAATGATCGAGAACCGACAGATGATTGGCCGTGCTATGACAAGAGCATTTGGACCATTTTCACTGAGAGGATGGGATGTAGCCATTGACAATGGTGATGCCCTACATACAGCTTGCCATGGAAAGGAGTAAGAAGGATTGGATGAAAGCAGTAGGAAAGCAGAGATTCAGAAGGAACACAGCATTTCCATACACTTATATGAAATTCCTACCAATGATTTACATAAGTATCTCTATCTTTATTTTATGCTTTATTTATTATTAATTTTTGAAAACCATTTATAACCATTATAATCTGCCTAACTGAGATTTACAAGATGACCATAGCTTGCTTCATACCAACAATCTCCGTGGGATCGACCCTTACTCACGTAAGGTTTATTACTTGGATAACCCAGTGCACTTGCTGGTTAGTTGTGTGAAGTTGTGACAAAGTGTGATTCACGTTGGAGAGCGCTACCATGTTTTTGGCGCCATTGTTGATGATCACAATTTTCGTGCACCATGTTTTTGGCGCCGTTGCCGGGGATTGTTCGAGTTTGGACAACTGACGGTTCATCTTGTTGCTCAGATTAGGTAATTTTATTTTCAAAAATATTTTTTTCAAAAAATTTTTCTTTGCTTTCGTTTCTTCAAAAATTATTTTCGAAAAAATACAAAAAAATTTAATAAAATCATAAAAACCAAAAATATTTTGTGTTTCTTGTTTGAGTCTAGCATCAAATTTTAAGTCTAGTGTCAATTGCATGTTTTAAAAATTTTTGCATTTTTTCGAAAATTTCATGCATGGTGTTCTTCATGACCTTCAAGTTGTTCTTGATAATTCCTCCCTTTTTTGATCTTTATGTTTTCTTGTTTTTTGTTTTTTGTTGTTTTTCATAGGCATTTTTGCATTCATAGTGTCTAAGCATTAAAAATTTCTAAGTTTGGTGTCTTGCATGTTTTTCTTTTCTTGAAAATTTTTCAAAAATAAGTCTTGATGTTCATCTTGATCTTCAAAGTGTTCTTGGTGTTCATCTTGACATTCATAGTGTTCTTGCATGCATCATGTGTTTTGATTTATAATTTTCATGTTGTGAGTCATTTTTATATTTTTCTCTCTCATCATTAAAAATTCAATTTCAAAAAAAACAAATAAATATATCTTTTTCTTTTTTCTCATAAATTTTGAAAATTTGAGTTGACTTAGTCAAATTCTTTTAAAACTAAGCTATTTCTTATAAGTCAAGTCAAATTTTCAATTTTAAAAATCCTATCTTTTCAAAATCTTTTTCAAAAATCAAATCTTTTTCATTTTCCTTTTATGATTTTCGAAAATTTAAAATTATTTTTCAAAATCTTTTTCTTACCTTTATTTCAAAATTTCGAAAACTTTATTAACAATTAATGTGATTGATTAAAAAATTTGAAGTTTGTTACTTTCTTGTTAAGAAAGGTTCAATCTTCAAATTCTAGAATCATATCTTTTATTTTCTTGTTAGTCAAGTAATCAATTATAAATTTTAAAAATTAAATCTTTTTCAAAATATCATTTTCAATCATATCCTTTAAAATATCTTTTTTCAAATCATATCATTTTCAAAATCAATTTCAAAATATCTTTTCTAACTTCTTATCTTTTTAAAATTGATTTTCAAATATTTTTCAACTAACTAATTGACTTTTTATTTGTTTTAAAATTCTTATCTTTTTCAAAACCACTTAACTACTTCCTCCTCTCTAATTTTCAAAAATTCCTCCCTCTTTTCCAAAACTTTCTTAATTAACTAATTGTTTCAAATTTTAATTTTAATTTTAATTCTTCTCTTAATTTTCAAAAATCACTAACCCTTTTTCAAAATTAATTTTCGAAATTCTCTCCCTCTCATCTTCTTCTATTTATTTATTTATTTACTAACACTTCTCTTCATATCAAGAATTCGAATCTATCTTCCCCCTTGTGTTTGGATTCTTAACTCCTTTTCTTCTTCTATTCCTTTCTTCTTCTACTAACATAAAGGAATCTCTATACTGTGACATAGAGGATTCCTCTTCCTTTTCTGTTCTCTTCTTTTTTATATGAGCAGGAACAAGGAAAAAGGCATTCTTGTTGAAGCTGATCCTGAACCTGAAAGGACTCTAAAGAGAAAACTGAGAGAAGCTAAAATACAATAATCCAGAGATAACCTTACTGAAATTTTTGAACAAGAAAAGGATATGGCCACCAAACCCAACAATAATAATGTAAGGAGGATGCTTGGTGACTATACTACACCTACTTCCAAGTTTGATGGAAGAAGTATCTCAATCTCAACCATTGGAGCAAACAATTTTGAGCTGAAACCTCAACTAGTTGCTCTAATGCAACAGAACTGCAAGTTCCATGGACTTTCATCAGAAGATCCCTACCAGTTTTTAATTGAGTTCTTGCAGATCTGTGAGACTGTTACAACTAATGGAGTAGATCCTGAAGTCTACAGGCTCATGCTTTTCCCTTTTGCTGTAAGAGACAGAGCTAGAACATGTTTTGGACTCACAACCTAAAGATAGCCTGGACTCTTGAGATAAGCTGGTCACGGCCTTATTGGCTAATTTCTTTCCTCCTCAAAAGCTGAGCAAGCTTAGAGTGGATGTTCAGACCTTCAAACAGAAAGATGGTGAATCCCTCTATGAAGTTTGGGAAAGATACAAGCAGATGACCAAAAGGTGTCCTTCTGACATGCTTTCAGAGTGGACCATTCTGGATATATTCTATTATGGTCCTTCTGAGTTCTCTAAGATGTCACTGGACTATTCTGCAGGTGGATCCATTCACCTAAAGAAAACACCTGCAGAAGCTCAAGAACTTATTGACATGGTTACAAATAACCAATTCATGTACACTTCTGAGAGGAATTCTGTGAATAATGGGATGCCTCAAAGGAAGAAAGTTCTTGAGATTGATGCTCTGAATGCCATATTGGCTCAGAACAAAATGTTGACTCAGTAAGTCAACATGATTTCTCAAAGTCTGAATGGATGGCAAAATGCATCCAACAATACTAAAGAGGCATCTTCTGAAGAAGAAGCCTATGATCCAGAGAACCCTGCAATGGCAGAGGTAAATTTCATGGGTGAACCTTATAGAAACACCTATAATTCTTCATGGAGAAATCATCCAAATTTCTCATGGAAGGATCAACAAAAGCCTCTACAAGGCTTTAATAATGGTGGAAGAAATAGGCTTAGCAATAGCAAGCCGTTTCCATCATCTTCTCAGTAACAGACAGAATTCTGAGCAGAGCACCTCTAACTTAGCAAATATAGTCTCTGATCTGTCTAAGGCCACTTTAAGTTTCATGAGTGAAACAAGGTCCTCCATCAGAAATTTGGAGGCACAAGTGGGCCAGCTGAGTAAGAAAGTCACTAAAACTCATCCTAGTACTTTCCCAAGCAATACTGAAGAGAATCCAAAAAGAGAGTGCAAGGCCATTGACTTAAT
Organism: Arachis stenosperma; assembly: GCF_014773155.1. Classification (NCBI taxonomy): domain Eukaryota; kingdom Viridiplantae; phylum Streptophyta; class Magnoliopsida; order Fabales; family Fabaceae; genus Arachis; species Arachis stenosperma. The sequence goes on from NC_080379.1 coordinate 70,748,318, forward strand.
CAAAATGGCCGAACCTAGAAAGGAAGGGGAGGATGTGAATCCCAATGAGGAAGACCTCATGGGACGTCTCCTAGACAAGAAGGAGTTCCTTATTAAGGACCTAAAGGAATCTGAGGCTCATATAGAGACCATAGAGATCGCATTAAACCTCCTTCTGCCATTCATGAGCTCTAAAGACTATTCTTCCTCTGAAGAGGATGAAGATGTAATTGGAGAGCAAGTTGCTCAATGTCTAGGAGCCATCATGAAGCTGAATGCCAAGTTGTTTGGTAATGAGACTTAGGAAGGTGAACCTCCCTTGCTCATTAGTGAACTAGATACATGGGTTTAGCAAACGTTACCTCAAAAGAAACAAGATCCTGGTAAATTCTTAATACCCTGTACCATAGGCACCATGACCTTTGAGAAGGCTCTGTGTGACCTAGGGTCAGGCATAAATCTTATGCCACTCTCTGTAATGGAGAAGCTGGGGATTATTGAGGTACAGCCTGTCAAATTCTCATTAGAGATGGCAGATAGATCACAAAGACAAGCTTATGGATTAGTAGAGGACATGTTAGTGAAGGTTAATGGCCTTTACATCCCTGCTGATTTCATAATCTTAGAGACTAGGAAGAATGAGGATGAATGCATCATCCCTGGAAGACCCTTCCTAGCCACAGCAGGAGCTATGATTGATGTTAACAGAGGAGAATTAGTCCTTCAATTGAATGGGGACTACCTTGTGTTTAAAGCCCAAGGCTATCCTTCTGTAACAATGGAGAAGAAGCATGAAAAGTTTCTCTCAGTACAGAGTCAAACAAAGCCCCCACAATCAAACTCTAAGTTTGGTGTTGGGAGGCCACAACCAAACTCTAAGTTTGGTGTTGAATCCCCACATCCAAACTCTAAGTTTGGTGTTGGGAGTCCACAACATTGACCTGATCACCTGTGAGGCTCCATGAGAGCCCACTGTCAAGCTATTGACATTAAAGAAGCGCTTATTGGGAGGCAACCCAGTTTTTATTTATCTAATTTTATTTTTTTGTTCTTTTATGTTTTATTAGGATCATGATCATGTGGAGTCACAAAACAAATGCTAAAATTAAAAATAGAATAAAAAATAGTAAAAGAAATAGCATACCCTAGAGGAAGGGCTTACTGGCGTTTAAACGCCAGTAAGAAGCATCTGGCTGGCGTTCAATGCCAGAACAGAGCATGGATCTGGCGTTGAACGCCAAAAACAAGCAACAGTCTGGCCTTTAAATGGCAGGATTACACCCTGAGGAGAACTGGCGTTCAACGCCAGAAACATGCTGCAGACTAGCATTGAACGCCCAAAACAAGCATAAAACTGGCGTTTAATGCCAGAAACAAGCATCAATCTGGAGTTAAACGCCAGGATTGCATGCAGAGGGCATTTTACACGCCTCATTGGTGCAGGGATGATAATCCTTGACACCTCAGGATCTGTGGATCCCACAGGATCATCTCAGGATCTGTGGACCCCACAGGATCCCTACCTAACTCAATTTACCTTCTCTCTTCTTCACACAATCCAATAACACTCTTCCCCAAAAACCTTTCATCAATCACCTCAATCTCTCTTCCTCATCACCTCTTCACCACTCACATCCCTCCACTATATAAACCCCTCTATCCTTCTTTATTTTCATACAATACAACCCTCTCTTCTTTCCTTTGGCCGAAACCCACACATCTCTCCATCTCCTCCATATCTTTTTCTTCTTCTTCTATTCTTTCTTTTCTTTGCACGAGGGCGAGCAACATTCTAAGTTTGGTGTGGTAAAAGCATAGCTTTTTTGTTTTTCCATAACCATTGATGGAACCTAAGGCTGGAGAAACCTCTAGAAAGAGGAAAGGAAAGACAAAAGCTTCCACCTCCGAGTCATGAGAGATGGAGAGATTCATCTCAAAAGCCCATCACTAAAAAAAGGATGGAGCAAACAAGAGAGCCCATCCATGGATCTCAAGAGACACATGAAGAAGCTTGTCATCAAGAAATCTCTGAGATACCTCAAGGGATACATTTTCCTCCATACAATTATTGGGAGCAAGTAAGGATAGGAGCATCAAAATCACTAGGGATCAAGCAACAAAGGCAAGGAAGAGACATAGAAGAGATCAAGGACATCATTGGTCATCAAGAAGAAGACGCCACCATCACTAAGGTGGACTTATTCCTTGTTTTTTATTTCTCTGTTTTTCGTTTTTTATGCTATAAGTTTGTCTATGTTTGTGTCTTTATTACATGATCATTAGTCTTTAGTAACTATGTCTTAAGGCTATGAATAATTCCATGAATCCTTCACCTCTTAAATGAAAAATTTTTTTAATACAAAAGAACAAGAAGTACATAAGTTTCGAATTTATCCTTGAATTTAGTTTAATTATATTGATGTGGTGACAATACTTTTTGTTTTCTGAATGAATGCTTGAACAGTGCATATTTTTTATCTTGTTGTTTATGAATGTTAAAATTGTTGGCTCTTGAAAGAATGATGAAAAAGAAAAATATTATTGATAATCTGAAAAATCATAAATTTGATTCTTGAAGCAAGAAAAAGCAGTGAAAAAGCAAAAGCTTGTGGAAAAAAATATTTTTGAGGATGGAGCAAACAAGAGAGCCCATTCATGGATCTCAAGAGACACATGAGGATTCTCACCTATGAACGCGTGACTGACCACCACTTCCGTTCTACCTCAGAACGAGCGAGTATCTCTTGGATTCCTTAATCAGAATCTTCGTGGTATAAGCTAGAATTATTGGCGGCCATTCTTGAGAATCCAGAAAGTCTAAACCTTGTCTGTGGTATTTCAAGTAGGATTCAGGGATTGAATGACTATGACGAGCTTCAAACTTGCGATTGTTGGGCGCGATGACAAACGCAAAAGAATCAATGGATTCGTTTCCGACATGGTCGAGAACTGACAAATGATTAGCCGTGCTGTGATAGAGCATTTGGACCATTTTCACTGAGAGGATGGGATGTAGCCATTGACAACGGTGATGACCTACATACAGCTTGCCATGGAAAGGAGTATGAAGGATTGAAGAAAGGCAGTAAGAAAGCAGAGATTCAACAGGGACTAAGCATATCCATGCGCTTGTCTGAAATTTCCACCAATGAATTACATAAGTATTTCTATCTTTATTTTATGCTTTAATTATTATAATTTTCAAAAACTATTATAACCATTTAAATCCGTCTAACTGAGATTTACAAGATGACCATAGCTTACTTCATACCAACAATCTCCGTGTGATTGACCGTTACTCACGTAAGGTATTACTTGGACGACCCAGTGCACTTGCTAGTTAGTTGTTCGGAGTTGTGACAAAGTGTGATTCACGTCTGAGAGCACCAAGTCTATTGGCGCCATTGTTGATGATCACAATTTCGTGCACCAAGTTTTTGTTTCTTCTTCTTCTTTCTTCTCTTGCTCGAGGGCGAGCATTATTCTATGTTTGGTGTGGTAAAAGCATAGCTTTTTTGTTTTTCCATAACCACTTATGGCACCTAAGGCCGGAGAAACCTATAGAAAAGGGAAAGGGAAGACAAAAGCTTTCACCTCCGAGTCATGGGAGATGGAGAGATTCATCTCAAAGGTCCATCAAGACCACTTCTATGAAGTTGTGGCCAAGAAGAAGGTGATCCCTGAGGTCCCTTTCATGCTCAAGAAAAATGAGTATCCAGAGATCCGACATGAGATCCAAAGAAGAGGTTGGGAAGTTCTGACCAACCCTATTTAACAAGTTGGAATCCAAATGGTTCAAGAGTTCTATGCCAATGCATGGATCACTAAGAACCATGATCAAAGTATGAACCCGAATCCAAAGAATTATCTTACAATGGTTCGGGGGAAATACTTAGATTTCAGTCCGAAAAATGTGAGGTTGGCATTCAACTTGCCTATGATGCAAGAAGATGCATGCCCCTGCACTAGAAGGGTCAACTTTGATCAAAGGTTGGACCAAGTCCTTATGGACATATGTGTGGAAGGAGCTCAATGGAAAAGAGACTCAAAAGGCAAGCCAGTTCAATTGAGAATAGTGGACCTTAAGCCTGTGGCTAGAGGATGGTTGGAGTTCATCCAACGCTCCATCATCCCCACTAGCAACCGATCCGAAGTTACTGTGGATTGGGCCATCATGATCCATAGCATCATGATTGGAGAGGAAGTAGAAGTTCATGAAGTCATCTCTCTTGAATTCTACAAAATAGCCAAAAAGTTCTCCACCATGGCAAGGCTAGCTTTTCCTCATCATATTTGCCATCTATGCTACTCAGCTGGAGTTATTATAGAAGGAGACATTCTCATTGAAGAGGATAAACCCATCACTAAGAAGGGGATGGAGCAAACGAGAGAGCCCATTCATGGATCTCAAGAGACACATGAGGAAGCTCATCACCAAGAAATCCCTGAGATGCCTCATGGGATGCATTTTCCTCTAAACAACTATTGGAAACAACTCAACACTTTTCTAGAAGACTTGAGTTATAACATGGACCAACTAAGGGTGGAACACCAAGAGGCACTCCATCATTCTCCATGAGATTAGAGAAGATCAAAGAGCAACGAGGGAGGAGCAACAAAGGCAAGGAAGAGACATAGAAGAGCTCAAGGACATCATTGGTCCTTCAAAGAAAAGGTGCCACCATCACTAAGGTGGACTCATTCCTTGTTCTTATTTCTCTATTTTTCGGTTTTAAGCTTCATGTTTGTTTATGTTTGTGTCTTTATTACTTGATCATTAGTGTTTAGTAACTATGTCTTAAGGCTATGAATAATTCCATGAACCCTTCACCTCTCTTAAATGAAAAATGTTTCTAATACAAAAGAACAAGAAGTACATGTGTTTCGAATTTATCCTTGAAATTAGTTTAATTATATTGATGTGGTGACAATATTTTTTGTTTTCTGAATGAATGCTTGAACAGTGCATATTTTTGATCTTGTTATTTATGATTGTTAAAATTGTTGGCTCTTGAAAGAATGATGAACAAGAGAAATGTTATTGATGATTTGAAAAATTATAAAAATGAGTCTTGAAGCAAGAAAAAGCAGTGAAGAACAAAAGCTTGCAAAAAAATATAATAAAAGAAAAAGAAAAAGCAAGCAGAAAAAGCCAATAGCCCTTAAAACCAAAAGGCAAGGGTAAAAAGGATCCAAGGCTTTGAGCATCAATGGATAGGAAGGCCCAAGGAAAAAAAATCCAGGCCTAAGCGGCTAAATTAAGCTGTCCCTAACCATGTGCTTGTAGCATGCAGGTCCAAGTGAAAAGCTTGAGACTGAGTGGTTAAAGTCGTGATCCAAACCAAAAAGAGTGTGCTTAAGAGCTCTGGACACCTCTAACTGGGGACTTTAGCAAAGCTGAGTCACAATCTGAAAAGGTTCACCCAGTTATGTGTCTGTGGCATTTATATATCCGGTGGTAATACTGGAAAACAAAGTGCTTAGGGCCACGGCCAAGACTCATAAAAGTAGCTGTGTTCAAGAATTAACATACTTAACTAGGAGAATCAATAACACTATCTGAACTTTGAGTTCCTATAGAAGCGAATCATTCTAAACTTCAAAGGATAAAGTGAGATGCCAAAACTGTTCAAAAACAAAAAGCTACAAGTCCCGCTCATCTAATTAGAACTAAAATTCATTGATATTTTTAGATTTATAGTATATTCTCTTCTTTTTTATCCTATTTGATTTTCAGTTTCTTGGGGACAAGCAACAATTTAAGTTTGGTGTTGTGATGAGCGGATAATTTATACGCTTTTTGACATTGTTTTTAGGTAGATTTTAGTAGGATATAGCTATTTTTAGGGATGTTTTCATTAGTTTTTATGCAAAATTCACATTTCTGAACTTTACTATGAGTTTGTGTGTTTTTCTGTGATTTCATGTATTTTCTGTCTGAAATTGAGGGACCTGAGCAAAAATCTGATTGAGGCTGACAAAGGACTACTGATGCTGTTGGATTCTGACCTCCCTGTACTCAAAACAGATTTTCTGGAGCTACAGAACTCCAAATGGCGCACTCTCAACGGATTTGGAAAGTAGACATCCAGAGCTTTCCCGCAATATATAATAGTCCATACTTTGTTCGAGTTTAGATGATGCAAACTGGCGTTCAACGCCAGTTTCATGCTGCATTCTGGAGTAAAACGCCAGAAACACGTCACAAACCAGAGTTAAACGCCAAAAACACGTTACAACTTGGTGTTTAACTCCAAAAGAATCCTCTGCATGTGTAAAGCTCAAGCTCAGCTCAAGCACACACCAAAGTGGGCCCCAGAAGTGGATTTCTGCACTTAGACTTATTTCTGTAAATCCTAGTAGCTAGTTTAGTTTAAATAGAACTTTTTACTATTGTACTGAGGGTCCTTTTCCCTTATTTTCGAATTCATATGTCTTTTGTGGAGGCTGGCCATTCGGCCATGCCTGGACCATCACTTATGTATTTTCAACGGTGGAGTTTCTACACACCATAGATTGAGTGTGTGGAGCTCTGCTGTACCTCGAATTTTAATGCAATTACTACTATTTTCTATTCAATTCAGCTTATTCTTGTTCTAAGATATTCGTTGTACTTCAACATGATGAATGTGATGATCCGTGACACTCATCATCATTCTCACCTATGAACGCGTTACTGACAACCACTTCCGTTCTACCTTAGAATGAGCGAGTATCTCTTGGATTCCTTTATCAGAATCTTCGTGGTATAAGCTAGAACCCTTTCGCGGCCATTCTTGAGAATCCAGAAAGTCTAAACCTTGTCTATGGTATTCCGAGTAGGATTCAGGGATTGAATGACTGTGATGAGCTTCAAACTCCCGAATGTTGGGCATGGTGGCAGACGCAAAAGAATCAATGGATTCTTTTCTGACATGATCGAGAATCGACAGATGATTAGCCATGTTGTGACAAGAGCATTTGGACCATTTTCACTGAGAGGATGGGATGTAGCCATTGACAACGGTGATGCCCTACATACAGCTTGCCATGGAAAGGAGTAAGAAGGATTGGATGAAAGCAGTAGGAAAGTAGAGATTCAGAAGGAACACAGCATCTCCTTACATTTATCTGAAATTCCTACTAATGATTTACATAAGTATCTCTATCTTTATTTTATGCTTTATTTATTATTAATTTTCGAAAACCATTTATAACCATTATAATCTGCCTAACTGAGCTTTACAAGATGACCATAGCTTGCTTCATACCAACAATCTCCGTGGGATCGACCCTTACTCACGTAAGGTTTATTACTTGGACAACCCAGTGCACTTGTTGGTTAGTTGTGCGAAGTTGTGACAAAGTGTGATTCACATTGGAGAGCGCTACCAAGTTTTTGGCGCCATTGTTGATGATCACAATTTCGTGCACCAAGAATCAAAACCAAAAAACATTTGACAATTCATACTTCACTTATCAAGAACTGTCATCACTTGAGAAAACCTTCAATTCACTCATGGAAAGCTGTCAAACTCACTTCCTAGTTTTTCATCTGAAAATTCTTCATCACTTAACTATCCCTTGACACAAAATCTCTTCCAAAACTCATAGTCCACACAAACTTTCATGAACCAAAGCCTCTCAAGGCTTGAAACCATGCTTGAAAGATATGAAAGGGAAGCACAGAGGTCCTGCAATGACCAAGAGAACTCCCTCAAAAACATGGAAGTGCTACTAAATCAAATGTTAAGTGTGAAGGAGGAAGTGGAAGAGCAAGAAGAAGAGGCCCCTGTGTCAAGCAATTTTTCAGTGAAGAATGAGATGGTGGAGGTATTTGAACCTGAAACTGCACTTGAGATGACAAGAGCACATGAAAACTCACAACCCTCACAAACTTTCTTAAACAAAAAACTCTCAACACTTGAATCTGTGATTGAATGATATGAAGAGGAGATGAAGAAGTCTTGGGAAGAACAATAAACCTCCTCCATGAAAGTGCTATTAGGTCAAATATTGAGTGCAAAGGAGGAAGTGGAAGAACAAGAAAGTGAGGAAGACAATCAAGAGAAATCACACTCAATGGAAGAAGAGAAGTGCATAAAGGAAGGGCTCATGGAACCACCAATTCAAGAGGCTCTATATGAAGATAAAACTCCAATAATCACGCAGCAACCAAGTCTTGAATCCAAAGAAGTGAAGGCAACTAATAAGTGCACCAATCCCACCCCTGATCCAGCAAGCAAGCTCAATCAAGCCATTAACAAAAAAAAGCTTGCTGAGGAGAGACCAAGACAAGGGGCAATAGCTGAAACTTCTCCGCCCTTGAGGTCATTCCTCTTAACAAACTGGAAGAAGAGGAAGAAAGTGAAGAACATGTCAAGCTAATGACACAAAAAGAGCGCTTGTTGGGAGGCAACCCAACCTTGGATAACATTTCATTTCTTTGTCTAGTTCATTTTCTCTGTATGTTTTGTTTAAATTTCAATAAATTGGCATATGGTTACATTGTAAGTTTGGTGTTGCCCTGCAACAATTTGTTCTCAATCCCTTTGGATGATTGCATCAATTCTACATGAAAGTGTCACACTAAGATTCTAAGTTTGGTGTGGCACTTAATTCTCTATGCAATTCATTAAGCAACACCACTTGTCTGCATAATCATAATGCCTTTGCAGTGTTATTCTTCTTTTGGTTTGACACTTTATTATTCTACTTACTTTAGTTATTTCTTTGTTTTTAATGCTTTCTCTTACTTTGCTTCTTAACTATTTTTGTTAATACATCACCAAGAGATCCTTATTCATGACATATTCTTGGCTTGGTGATTGTACTTAACATATAACAGTTTCATTTGCTTAGTTTTAGTTCAAATAAATTGACATATGATTGCATTCTAAGTTTGGTGTTGCTATGCAACAAAATTTAGTTCCAATCTTTACTAGATACTTGCATCAATTCCAAGTGGAAGTGTCACACTAAGTTTGGTGTGTGATGCGGTATTTTACAACCCACAAACTAACCGACAAGTGCACCGGGTCGTACCAAGTAATACCTTACGTAAGTAAGGGTCAATCCCACGAGGATTAATGGATCAAGCAACAATAGCGTTTGATAGGATTAGTTAGGCAAGCAGAAAATGGTTTTGAGAGATTCAAAGAGCATTAAACAGTACTTTAAAAATTTCAGAAAGTAGGCAGCAATGAGTTGGGAATAAAATATTTGAGAAAGCAGTTAAGGTTTCAGAGTTATCTAATTTTCAGATTAACTTTTATTACTAATTAATTTAATCATGCAAGATTTAGTTTCATGGCAAACTATATGTGAGTAGACCCTAATTCCTTAGACCTTCCTAGTCTCCTCTAAAATTCATTAATTGCCAATTCCTTGGTCAATTAATTTCCAATTAGAGGGTGATGATCAGTTTCTAATTTATATGCCAAAAGAATCCTAATTATCCAAAAATAAGGGGATTATATGTCACGTATCCCATTAAATACAAAAAATTAGAAATTCAGTATAATATGTTTTCAAGCTGTTATTCAAGTAAAGAGCTTTTCCAAGTTTTACAAGAATTCAGTATAATATGTTTTTCATACTTCCGTTCCACCCATATTCATAAAATAAAGAACGAAAACAATTATTGAAATATAAATCAAGACACGAATTAAATTAAAAGATCAAACGAATCAATCCAAGAAAATAGACAAATCTCCTAACCTTAACACTGAAGGATTAGTTGCTCATGGTTTAGAGAAGAAAAATAAGGGTTCTGGTAACAATTTGTGTTCCCTGTCTAAATGTACAGAGTTCCTATTTATAACTAATCCTAATAGATTTAAAATCTAATTATAAAAATAATATCTTTTCCTAAAAGATAAGATTTGAATTTAAATTCGAATTAATTAACTACTCCGCAATTTGTAACGTGGGGACCACTTGGCTTCACTGGATCTGCGCCTAACTTGGGTGCTAAAATGGGGCCCAGAATTCACCCCTCAGCATTTTTTGCATTTTCTGCACGTGGGGCATGTCACGCGTACGCGTCAGTCACGCGTACGCGTCGCTGGTCTTCTTCGCGAGTCACGCGGACGTGTCGGTCACGCGAACACGTCGATGGGCAAACCTTTAAATCACGCGTACGCGTTAGTCATGCGAACGTGTCGCCATGGATACTTCCAGATCACGCGCACCTGACGCGTGCGCGTCCCTCCTCGTAGCCATCTCCTTTGATTCTTGTGCTGCAGAAACTCCGTCAAATTCTGCCGAATGCTACCTAAAATAAATAAAATTGCCCAAAACTCAAAATAGCATCCATAGTGGCTAAAATATAATTAATTCTTAATTAAACTCAACAATTTAAGAGCAAATTCACTGGAAATGATAGACAAGATGCTCACGCATCAGTGAGCCACTTATCTTTTATGCCATGTATCATGCACACCCTCTTATGTGTGCAATCACAATGTCTCTGTCTTTTGTGCCTTGATTGTTATCCTTAATGTTGCTTGCTCAAAACACATGTACTGCTAATATTTCATTGTGTAAGACATTCATAATCCATCTTAGCCCCATAGCCATTGTTCTAATTATTGCTTGAGTATGAACAAGCATACTGAGTTTGGCAAGGGAAGGGAAGAAAGGAAGGAAAAGGATAATAGTAGAGAAGAGGAATTACAAGGTTGTAAAGTTTCTTTTCCTCTCATTTGTTTCTAGTACTTAAATTGCATGATTGTCTTTATCTTCTCTGTTTACATGTGTGTATAAATAAGCATACCTTAAATTTTGATTGTAACATGGTGCTGTGCCATTATGACTACCAACTTAAGTTTTATGAATTCAAAAGCAATAAAGCATCATGATCATAAACAAACAAGGAAGTAAAGAAGAATTTAGCATGTGCATACAAGTATTGGAAGGCTAGTGTGATTAATTGTTACTCAATTGAATTAGATTTTATTTAATTGAAGTTTTCATCTAGGACATTTTGTGAAATCTTTTGAAATCATGAAAATTTTGAAGAAGCAATTACAAATTAAAACAAGAAAAGAGAAATGGGAAGAATGAGAAAGCTGAAGGCTCTGAGTACGAATAACAATTCATTTGTTAAGTACTTGTAGTGTTTATGTATCAGGCAAAAAGCTTGAAAACAAAACACTTAGAAGTCAAGGCTAGTCTCAAGTGCAAAAGCACTCCCTCAAAGCTCAAGGTTCTGAGCATCAATGATTAGAGAGTCAAGAAAAGAAACAAATGAACTTAATGAAGTCCTCTAATTAAATGCTTGTGGTGCTTATGTATCAAGTGGTAATACTTGAAGACAAAGCATTTAGAGTCGTAGTTTTGTTATCAACTCATGGGGTAAAGCACCCAAAAGGAGAAGCTAATAAGAAAATCAAAAGCTTGTTTCAAGGAAGAAATATAAGAAAAAGATTTCATAAATTGAGCTAGATAGAAGCATCAATCATTTACATTTCTTTTGTGGTTAAAGCATGCGTAGAAAACTAGCTAACCATGAACATTGAGTTGCTATTCTTCATACCTTGGATTGTTAATCTCTATTGCATGATTCTTTTCTTGCTTGGGGACAAGCAAGGTTTAAGTTTGGTGTTGTGATGACATGTCATTATGTCATATTTTTCTATTCTTTTTCATACAAGAAATTGATGATTAGTGCTTAAATATTGCATTCTTTTGTGCTTAAATGGTATATTTCCTTGATCTTTTGATTTTATAAATTTTGTAGGAAATTAGAAGAAAAAGAAGCAAAAGAGCACAAAATAAGCTAAAAAGGAGAAAAAAAAGCTTGGGAAACAAGGAAACAAGCTTGGAGCACTGTTCGTTAAAACACATAACTGAGTGCTATGAGCAAAGCCTGGGACGGGCTAAATGTTGAATGCTGCGCTGCCTTAGTTAATCGAGTATGTCTCTGGGAGGTGACCTTGGTTCATTTTCAAACCAAAGCCAACTGGATCCACTCTTCTTCAAATCCAAAGCAAGAAAAGTCCATCATCATCACTCAAAGGCACAAGAGATAGTTAGATTAGGAATTTCATTTAAATTGCAATTTGTTTTCAATTTCAATTTTATTTTCATTTTGTAAAGCCTATATAAAGGCATCAATTTCATTTCATTAGGGAGGCTGGCTCCAATAGGGAGCAGTAAGAGTAGAGAGCTCTCTCTTTTAGTTTTCCTTTTTGAATTTAAAGAATTGAAGATCAAATCTAAGTTTTGCTTTTTGTTTCATTTCCACTCTTCTGCAATTTCAAGTTCTTCTTCTGCAATCTCTTCTTTTCGGTTTTGCTAAGAGAACAATTGAGATTTAAACTTTCATTCCATTTTGATTCTTCTGTAGTTCTACACTTCTGTTTTGGTATTAACTTGATATGTTGCTGAATTCCCTCATCTGAGAGTTCTTTAATTCACATTTTCAATTCTATTTTAATTCCCAGCATCCAATTTCCTTTATTCTTCCTGCAATTTAAATTTCCAGTTGCTTGATCTATTACTTTCATTAATTTCCAACACCCACTCCCCTTTACATTCACTGTAATTTATATTTCTTGTCATTTAAGTTTCTGCAATTTACATTTCTTGCTCTTTAAGTTTTTGTGCAATTTACTTTCCGCACTTTAAATTTTTCTTGTCATTTACTTTCTGCTGCATCAATTATCACTCACCAATGATAGCTTGACTAAACTAATTACCCACTAAAGTTGCTTGATCCATCAATCCCTATGGGATCGACCTCATTCTAAGTGAGTTATTACTACTTGATGCGACCCGGTACACTTGCCGGTGAGTTTTGGTGTTGGAATCCGATTTCAACCCATCACGCTACCAACTCGTAGTTCTTCTCCTGATCCCTACTACTACAGATCCGGTGATGTTTTCTAAGCTCCGCACAGTATTCAGAGTTAACCATAGAAACACATCAGGACGAGGGAGTTTATCCAGTCAGACATGCCGTCGGGGACTTTGGAGGATGTCTCGACAATATTTTTGCGAGAAGAAATGGGTGAACTAGTCCTACAGTAAGAAAAAGAAGAATGGGTTACTAACCAAAATAGCTTGGGCAAATAAAAAATCAGCTTGGACAAATATGGATACAACTCAGACTAAAAACAGCGAAAGGAGACCCCAGGACTCACACCATTGTCCAGGTGCATCCTTTGGAGGCAGTAACAGAGTAAGAACTCGAAAAAATCTACAAACCTACGTCTCGACATATCTCAACAAGAAAATAACCCTCTTTCATGAAAGCGACACGCCAAATGGAAATCATCACAGATGCAACCTTTATTCAGAAATCAAATAGTTCACTATTCCAAAAAGCTTCAAATCAGAGGACACAATCAGGAAACAAAAAACAATCTAAGCCCTAGAAGCATCAACTATCAAAGAAAAGCGAAAAGGTTCATACAAAGTCAAAAAAACTCCAAGAGAACACATTACAGCAATAATCAGACACAGCAAAAGCAGAAAGATTCACACTTTTTCCAAGCAAAGATCAAAACTTTTTCAAAATCAGACGAAAAAAGAATGACATAGGAAAAAGAAGACCAACCTGTAGCAGGGAAAAATGATTAAACGCTGAAGAGATTGAAGCAATAACGAGGCCGCGCCAGATGATCACCTTTCGAACAAAAGACGAAGCACCAATAGTCACCTCCGAAAGCAAGGAGAAACGCGAAAACGTGAAAACTTGAGAGCAAGCGAAAGAGAATAGTCGTAGACGAGACAGAAAACACAAGAACAGAAGGGTAAAAGATGGAAGCAAGAGAAAAAACTGAAAAGCAAAGTCTTTTAGCAATTTAAAATGAAAAGAGGGAAACGGCAAAAAGAGGAGTTAATGGGCTTTAAAAACCCTTGCACGTTCCCAAAGCAAGAAACACACATTTTAAACAAAAAGGAGTGAAGGAAAATACTTCGCATTCAAAAAAGACCCAGACAACCAAAATGCTCGAGCTCAGCTTCTCCGAAAAGGATCGAAGTCTAAAAAACTCGACCTTAAAAAGACCACGCTTAAGCAGGGGCACTATTCATGCCCTGGGTCGAGCTGTATGACCCGGGCTGATTGACGACAAGTCAACTGACCTCTTCAGGACTGGATTATCCGACCTCTTCTCAAAGAGTTTGGCCAAAATGCCAGAGGAGCCCAAAAAGGCCCCAAATAGAGGAACACGACCCAAGTCCAAAGGCAACTCAAGCCTAGGAAGATAAGGGCGGTTCCCTTAAAGATGAAGATAACTCTACTCAAAAGATAAGTTAAGATAACTATCTTTTCTTCAAAAATGTCACTCCACACCATTATAAATACATTGGAGCACCTAGGTATAATTTATACTCTGATACTACTAAAAACCTGCTTAATACCCTTGCTAACTTAAGCATCGGAGTCCCTTGCAGGTACTACCACCCTCCGGTGACAAAGGATCAGCACCACCACCAAGTCCAACAAGTCGGACACCGCGGCTCCTGCCACCATCGTCAAGTCGGACGCAACAGCGCCGACCAGTACAGAAGATCTCATCCGAGATTGACCTACAGTTTCAGGTAACCCTCGAAACAACAACTGAATTGGCAAGGATGTGAATTTTGTCTCGCTTGCGTTATTGATGAGGCACCTGCGCCTAACAAGGATGGTAGTTTTATCCTATTTGTTCAATGCCGTAGTGTAAATGTGGGAATGGTGGTTTTGTCCCACCCACATTCTCTCTGGTCATTAAGGGTGGCTGAGCACTCTCTCGGATAATGCTACCTCTAAGAGAAGGTGACATGACACACTCTCTCTCCCAAGACCGACTTGAGATAAATGCAGGATGTTCCACTTGGAGATGTATGGTAGAGAGATCGAGCATATCCGGGTTAGCCACCGAATATGTCAGGTCTAGCAGTATAACTAACACATGAGCTCACGGTCAGTAGGACAGGCAAGCATCATGTGCATTTGTTTGTAATTGTTTGAGCATGCATAATTACTTGGTTTGCCTAACTGATAATCTCTTACTGCTAATATAATTATTCTCTATTTATTATTGCTTTGTAATAATTATTGTTTGTGATTGATCCCGTTGAAAGACTTGAGGTTGAAATTGATATGAGGACCCTTGGGAATTGGTGAGACTAGTGGTAGTTTAAATTTCTCATACCTTATCAAATTCACCCTGTACGGATTGATTAAGACCACAGGCTTGAATTCCTGTAAAATTTGGAGATCAGGGTTGTCTGGAAGGTTCATGTTTCCTTATGTAGTCATTATTTGGAACTGTTACTCTACTGGAAACCTTCGGGTTCTCACCTATTATATTATTATCTTATTTTTAGATTGGATTGCAACACACCTCAATGAATGTGCAGAATTCAGGTGAAGAAACGAAGAGGATTACTTTTTAGGATTTTATTTTGATACTAGAGTTTTCTCTCCCTTTTTTTTTGAAATTGTATTGTATATGACTTTAATTCCTCTTAGAGGCTTTTATTGGAGAGATAGATTTATAATTTATAATTTCTCTAGTGATTTAAAATTTTAGCTGGCCTTTTTTCATAGGTCGAGACTAACAACTACTATGTATAAACCCTAATATGTATTTCTTAATCGAACGTTGGATATTTCGGCTTTTGTATACGATGCTTATTAGATTGAATAAGTGCGTGTGTTGTAATGACTTACGATGTTCGAGTTTTCTTTATGGGCTCATATTTTTAATATTATCCTTCTATAATTAAATCTGTATTTCTAAGTCTAAGTGTAGTAATGCCTCGCCACTGTTGATTTATAATTTAAGCAGAAAGTTTAACACTCTAATATTCAAATCCTTATGCTCGAATCATAAGTCAATGTAATAAGGTGGTACGAATCTCAAGGTTTATTTATAATATATATATATATATATATATATATATATATATATATATACATGAAAATAAATATTAAACGTAAAGCCTGAAAATAGTTAAAATAAAATTGGGGAATCGGGAACACTTACGTATCGATGAAAAAGATAAAGCGCATTCGGAAAGCGATATTAAGTAAAACACTAAGGAATAACATAATAAAGACAATATATATATATATAGACATAAGTATAATAGCCACTAGTCGTGACTTGCGAAGTTTAGGCCTGCTAGGGTACAGAAATAAAATCAGTTGGCAACAATATTTTTCGTATCTCTCCCAAAAGATACATCAAGGCCTCTATAGGCAAGTTCCAAAAGAAATAAATACATACATATGAGTTTTTCAAAATATGTGTGGAGATATTCTAAACAAAATATAAACAGAAGTCCAATACACTTCGCCGTCTCTCAGATGAATCACAGCTGATCACTGCTAAGTACTAGGACTTGTATCTAAAAACAAGACATATATACGGAATGAAAACCCTTGACCTATGGGTTTCCAGCACGATAAAAATGCCAAATAGATATTGCATATGACAACACGAACTCACTAAGTAATCTTAAACTCCATACCTCATCATATCCATCCTAAGTTTTTACTAATCCATATTTAGGCAACTATCATAAAGGAGTCTAAATCTAATTCAACATTTCTCATACTTTTCCCATTCAATATTTATCTTTATCATTCAACTATTTCGTCATTCCATCTCAACAAGGACAATCCTTAGCGTCAACCAACACCAGCATAAGGGACCTCTCAATTATGTAGACACAAGCAATGCAAACAAAGAATACACAAGTAGATTCAAGTAAGGCAAATAATACTTAATCATGTAAGATATACAATTATGCAAACAATACAAATGAGAAAACTCAATCAAATCGAATATATGCAAATGATGTATGCCTATCCTATGGCCAATGATATCATCTGTCAGTTATACAGCTAAACCTAACATACTCGGAGCAAATGAAATCACGAAGTACATTTACCAAGACAGGTATATCTGACAAATGGATTCACTCCACTGCGGTAAGTGAAATCACTCTACAGCAAGTAAATCATTCTCATAGGCAAGTAGAATCACTCTATTACGGCAAGTAAAATCACTCCACTATAATTCATAAGCAAGATGAATTACTTTACTGCAGTAAGTGGAAGCACTCCACTGCAATTCATAGGCAAGTAGAGTTGCAAGTAGAATCACTCTACTGTGGCAAGTGGAATCACTCCATTGCAAATCAGAAGCAAGTACAATCTGTAACACCCTACCACACAGAGTTTTACGCCTAGGACGTAATTCAAAGGTGGCGAGGCGTTGTGACCTCTAAAAATAAAATATGTACATATATATATGAAAGAATTTTATCTAGGAGCCTTGAAAAGAAAAGTTAAACAAAATACCAACAGAAAAATGCATCACTCTCGATCAGATCAAAGCAGCAAGGTAGATAAGATTAAATGGAAAGGATAATACACACACACACACACACACACACACACACACACACACAATATAGGATATCCTAATATAGAAAACTGACAACCTGTTTCTCCAAATCACCTTTAAGAGAGACTAACAAAATATATACAGAGGTGAAATTTATATACATATACACATAGCATAAATACAAACATTAAGTCCTAAAATAGATCTTCACTTCCAAGAGTCTCTAGAATGCTCAATGAGGTGCCTATCCTCCTGCATCTAAAAACAACAGAATGTGTATGGAATGAGAATCGGGGGTTCTCAACATGGAAAAGGTGCCCACATAGTTAATATAAAAGGTCTCGGAAAAGCCAGAGGCGATCCTAGAACTTCGACCCTCAAAATTTAATATAAAAAAGTATATTAAACCATAAATTCGGGAATCTATTTATGGATTCTAGTTCTAATCTAACTCTTCACCTCATGTCAACCCAAACCTCCTAATTACCAGTAAAACTACCCTAAGCATCACCTCCGCCAGCAAAAGGGATCTCTCAGTTGCAAAGACATACAAGACAGGCAAGGAAAAATAACTACGGATACCAAGTATAGCAGATAGGACAAGTAGCAATTAATTATGGTTAAATAATTAGGCAAGGCAAAACAAAGCATACTTAAAAAATCACACAAATGCACATGATGCATGCCTGTCCTATGGCTGATAAGTCTCATCTATTAGTTATAAAGCCAAACTGACATATCCGGTAGCGAACCCTGGACAGAATACTAAACACGGAGCAAGTGAGACCAAACAACAACCCTTACATCTTACCTGCTTTTCTGGAGCAATGGGACAATCTCACCCTTGCCTCTTACCCAGGCGGCGTTAAAATTCTTGACCTGGAGCAACTGGCAACATAACTCAACCCTTGCCTCTTACGCGGAATCTCGAACTCTTATCCGGAGCAAGTGGATAACACCACTACATCTTACCCAGAGTCTCAACTTATACTCGGAGCAGGTGGACAACGCCACTGCATCTTACCCAGTGGTACATCTCATTCAGAGTCACTTTCACTCTCAACTCCATTATCAATATCATTTTAACTCATTCAAAAATCATAATTATAATCGGTCCTCCTCCTCATCATCATCAATCATATTTCTTTCATCATTTCCAACACTTTATTAATCCAATTATCATTTTGCAAATACTTCCCAACATTCTGTCAACTTAACTAACATATTCACCTCGTTCTAAAACTTATAAACTCACTAACAGATGCTAAACAAGTTTTAAAGAGGTTTGGGAGGCTAGAAAATAGGTTTAAAACTTAAAAATGCAACTTTAAGCCAAAACTGGGTTCTGCGTATGCATGCCTTCTGCGTATGCAAAAGTGCAAAATCTTACATTCTCACATACGCGACCTTTGTCTGTATACGCAGGACATCTGGGTAGAGCCCAGGGTCCGCGTCGCATGCATGTCCGCATACTCATGGGCTGCAGAATTGGCAAAAAGCTGCCAAGTCAAAAAAATTAATTTTTCGTACCCAACTTTGAAGATTGAAGGGGGTTAAGGTTCTCCTTTCTCTCTTCCTCCAATCCGTGTCTCTCTCATAAAAGGGAGAGAGTGTGTTTGTGTTGTGCTAAAATGGGTTATTATATGGCGTGGGCATGGGCCACTTGGGCCCGATTCACTCGATTTAGTCCGTTGGCCTAATTTTGGGCCAAAACATTTAAGATTGGTGTTTTAATGCGCATTTTAAATATTTTTACTTTTTCAAATTATAAATTCTAATTTTTTAACTCTCTTCACTCATAATTAATTTTCTCAGTTACAGTACTGGACAATCTAAGGCATTACTGCCAGTTAAATTTCCCATATACGTCCTCACGCATTTTTCCGCAAAAAGGTACATTTTTCCACTTGGAAATATCCTCCGAATCCAATTACTACATTTAAATTTTCAAATTATGACTCTAAATTTTTCTATTCCTGGCGGTTCATATTTAATTAATTATTTATTTAATTTTTGTTTCTTGGAGTTTTACATAAAGCTCTGTATGGTAGGGTATTACAGTAGCCCACACGACCTGATTCTAACACTTTACGAACTAGGATCTCCAAAACCCTTGATCTTACTAGCTCATATCCTCAGCACAGGTACAAATATTTGGCGCCGTCTGTGGGGATCCTACAAGGTTAGAATGATGGTCGACCAAAAATTCACTCAGTGATCAACCCAAAAACTCCTTTCAAGGAGCAATTCTATGAAGATAGGCATGAAACATATGTCACTCCTCCCACCAACAAAGAACATTAAATCCCTCAAGGATTTGTGAAGTCCACAATGTTAGAGCTCATAACATCAGAAATAATGTTAGATCTCAAAATGCAGGGACTCGTCACTTTGCTGGCTTAGGGGATGATTATGTTCATGCTAAGAAATGTACTATAGAGTGCATGTGTTAGGAAAACAAAGAAGAAAAAATAAACAATAGGGGAGTAAAGGGAACGAATCTGCCTTAGTGAGGGCGGCCACTACTCCTTCTGAAGGATCCAATGGAGTGGTTGATTTTCTCTATGTTACGCCCCTGCCTCTGTTGTTCTTCCCTCATAACTCTTTGTTCTTCCCTCATGGCTCTTTGATTTTCTCTTATGTCATGGAGGATGGTGGAGTGTTCTTGATGTTCCACCCTCAGTTGACCAATGTTAGTGCTTAGTTCTCCAAGAGATGTGTACAAATGATCCCAATAGCATTGGGGAGGAAAATGCATCCCTTGAGGCATCTAAGGGATTTCTTGTGCATGCTCTCTTACATGCTCCATCTTCTTAGTGATGGGCTTATCCTCCTCAATAGGAATGTGTCCTTCTATGGCAATTCTAGCTGAATTTCATAGATGACAAATATGGTGGGGGAATGCCAACTTTGCTAAGGTGGAAGGCTTCTCAGCTATCTTATACAAGTCTTGAAGTATTACCTGATGTACTTCCACCTCAGTTCCAATCAAGATGCAATGAATCATGATGGCTCTGTCAATGGTCACTTTTGATCGATTACTAGTGGGGATCATAGAGCATTGGATAAATTCGAACCATCATCTAGCTACAAACATGAGGTCAAGCCTTCTCTGTTGAATAGGCTTGCCTTGAGCATCCCTTTTTCATTGGGTTCCTTCCACACAAATGTCTGTGAGGACTTGGTCTAACCTTTGGTCAAAGTTAACCCTCCTAGTGTAAGGATATGGGTCTCCTTACACTTTTCGGGCTGAAATCTAAGATACGGCCTCAGACCATGGTGCTCCAATTTTTGGGATTAGGGTTCAAAACTAGTTTCATGGTTCTTAGTAACCCATGCATTAGCATAGAACTCTTGCACCATTAAGATCCCAACTTTTGGGATTGGATTAGTTAGGACTTCCCATCCTCTCATTTGGATTTTTCTTTGGATCTCCGGTTTCTCATTATTTTTTAGCTTAAAGGCGACTTCAAGAATCACCTTTTTCTTTGCCACTACTTCATAAAAGTGGTCTTGATGAGTTTTGGTGATGAATCTCTCTATCTCCCAAGATTTGGAGGTGAAAGCAACTGCTTTCCCTTTTCTTTTCCTAGAGGGTTCTCCAACCTTGGGTGCCATAAGTGTGAATGAAAAGCTAAAAGCAAGGCTTTTCCAACACCAAACTTAAAAGCTTTGCTCGTCTTCGAGAAAAATAAGAAGAAAAGAGTAGAAGAAGAAAGGAATAGAGGAGATGTAGGGAGATAGTGGGTTCGGCTAAGTAGGGCTAGTAGTGTATGAATGGTGTGTGTTGGAGAGGTAGTGTGAGGGGTTATTTATAAGGGATGGGATGAGGTAGTGTTTGGTTTTGGGAAGGGAATTGGGTGGAAATTTTTTTAATTTGAAGTGGGTTGGGTTGGTGGGAATTATGATGGTTTTGGGAAGTGATATGGATGTGATTGGGTTAGGGTTTATAGGGAAGAGTGTGTGAGGAAGAGAGAAAGTAAGAGAAATAAGAAGTGGGGTAGGTGAGAAATCTGTGGGACCCACTAATCTTGAGGGGTTAGGGAATTCGAATTCCCTGCCCCTTGTGGGCATTGAACGCCTAGCTCTATGCTCTTGGCTGGCATTCAACGCTAGCTATGTACTGATAAACCCCGATTTTGTGGTTTATCTTGTGCTTATTTTGGGGGTTTTTATCAATATTTCTCACAATTATTCACAAGAAATGCATGGTTTTGTGTTCACTTCCCAATATTGCTCTATTGTAGAAAACATGCTTGTTTTACCTTAGAATTGCTATATTTTGATTCTCTTTGTTGCCATTCGATGCCGTGACATATTTGTTTGAGTGATTTCAGAATTAGTATGGTAGGAATGGCCTAGAAGGGAGAAGGAAAGCATGCACTAGAGGAAGGAACATGAAGAATTGCATTTTGGGAATTGCAGAATCGGCTCTCACGCGTAAATCACGCGCACGCGTGGATGAGGATAGCTAGAAGCGGCGCACAAGGATGGACACATCCGCGCAGGCCAAAGAATTTCTACTGACGCGCACGTGCAACTGGCGCGCTAGCGTGGATCTCAGAAGTAATCGGCGCGAGCACACGCATGGCGCGCACGCGCGGGAAGCTGCACATGACCTCATTAAAGAAAATCATGCCTGGCAATTTCTGAGGCTCAATGGGCCCAAATTCAGGCTGCTTCTGCATGGAAAAGACCCAAGGATGCTAGGGGGAAAGGGGGGATCAATCATTTTGCACTAAGACACAATTTTTCTAGTTTTTCTTAGGTTTTTTGTCTCTAGAGGAAGAAACCCTTGTTCTTCTCTAGATCTAGCTTTGATTTGATCTTCCTTGTTAATTCTGAATTGGGTTTTGTTAATTGCTACCTTTGGTTGCTTAACTTGAATTTCTTAGTATATTTTCACTCATATCTTGTGTTAGTTTATGAATTTTGTCAATTGTTACTTTATACCCAATTCATGAATGTTGTGAATCTTGACTTGTTGATGTTTGATTGATGATTTTTTTGCTACATTGTGTTGCTTGAGCTATTGTAAGTTGATAATTGTTAGTGGGTAATTGTTAATTTCGATTTAATTGCATGTTGAACATGTCTTTTGTTAATGCTTACCAAGTGTTTAATGAATTGTTTACTTTGATTATGGAGTAGTTCTTTTTACTCTTGGCTTAGGCCAAGGGAATTGGTTAAACTTGAGTCATTGGGTCTAATAGATTTGATGATTTGAGAGTCCTTAGTGGTCAATTTGATACTCATTAACACTATCCTACTACTAGGTTAATTACTAGTGAGGTGAGGCCTTATGGGTTGATGTTGACCAAACAATTTGACGTACTTCAAGTTTGGAAGTAGACTTAATGAGTTCGGCTCCTCATAATTGTCAAGATATGGCAGTTAGACAAGGATAGCAACCCCAATTCCCATGCCTAACCAAGAGTTGCTTTTATCACTCATATTTGAAAACCAATTTCTCAATTGTCTTGCTTAATTGTAGTAATTTTTTAGTTAAGAGTAGAATTATATTGAATATTGTTTCCTTAGTTTTAAATCATTCACATCTTGCTCATTGTTTGGATTAGTTCTTTACATTTTCAATTGCTTGTTTGTTAAGATTCTCAATTTATTTTCTTGTCAATGAATCAAAACCCCGGATTTCTAACCAATGTTGAAGCACATATTTGCCCATTCTTCGTAAGACGACCCGAGGTTTAAATACTTCGGTTATTTTCATTGGGGTTGAACTTGTGACAACCAATTCCATTCTAAATTTGATTCGTGAGAATTGTTGTTGGTAGAGCTATACTTGCAACGCAACTTTCATTGAGAGAATCGTTTCCAATACGGTTCCCGCGTGCACATCAAATTTTTGGCGCCGTTGCCGGGGAATGGTTGCAACATATGCCTTAACATTGGTTGTGAGAATATGTAAATAGTATAGATAGCATGTTTGTTTTGTTTGTTTTCAATACTTAGTTATAGTTTAGCTTCTTTTATTTTTCTGCTATGACTCTCAAGTGTGATGACTCGGTCCCAACCGAATTCTTGCTTAGCCAATTTTGATCCTGAAATCGAAAGGACTTTGTTACACACTCGGTAAGCTAGACGATGGTTGGATTACACGCCTAGTGCTTCGGTCCCTGGTGCGCGAAATTGTGATCACTACACAACTTTGCACAACTAACCAGCAAGTGCACTGGGTCGTCCAAGTAATAAACCTTATGCGAGTAAGGGTCGATCCCACGGAGATTGTTGGTATGAAGCAAGCTATGGTCACCTTGTAAATCTTAGTCAGGCAGACTCAAATGGGTATAGTGATATACGAATAAAGCATAAAGATAAAGATAGAGGTACTTATGTAATTCATTGGTAGGAACTTCAGATAAGCGTATGAAGATGCCTTCCCTTCCGTCTCTCTGCTTTCCTATTGTCTTCATCCAATCCTTCTTACTCCTTTCCATGGAAAGCTTATGTAGGGTTTCACCGTTGTCAGTGGCTACCTCCCATCCTCTCAGTGAAAATGTTCCTATGCTCTGTCACAGCATATGGCTAATCAGCTGTCGGTTCTCGGTCAGGCCGGAATAAAATCCATTGATTCTTTTGCGTCTGTCACTAACGCCCCGCCTGCTAGGAGTTTGAAGCACGTCACAGTCATTCAATCATTGAATCCTACTCAGAATACCACAGACAAGGTTAGACCTTCCGGATTCTCTTGAATGCCGCCATCAGTTCTTGCCTATACCACGAAGACTCTGATCTCACAGAATGGCTGGCTCGTTTGTCAGGCGAGCACTCAGTTGTCAGGCGATCAACCATGCATCGTGTATCAGGAATCCAAGAGATATTCACTAGAGCCTTGATTGCTTGTAGAACAAAAGTGGTTGTCAGTCACCTTGTTCATAGGTGAGAATGATGATGAGTGTCACGGATCATCACATTCATGAAGTTGAAGAACAAGTGATATCTTGGACAAAGAACAAGCGGAATTGAATAGAAGAACAATAGTAATTGCATTAATACTCGAGGTACAGCAGAGCTCCACACCTTAATCTATGGTGTGTAGAAACTCCACCGTTGAAAATACATAAGAACGAGGTCTAGGCATGGCCGAATGGCCAGCCTCCCAATGATCTAAGAACTAGCTGTCCAAAGATGATCAAAGGATCTAAAATTAATCCAAAGATCCAAAGATGAAAATACAATAGTAAGAGGTCCTATTTATAAGAAATTAGTAGTCTAGGGTGTACAGAGATGAGTAAATGACATAAAAATCCACTTCCGGGCCCACTTGGTGTGTGCTTGGGCTGAGCAATGAAGCAATTTCGTGTAGAGACTCTTCTTGGAGTTAAACGCCAGCTTTTATGCCAGTTCCGGCGTTTAACTCCCATTTAGGTGCCAGTTCCGGCGTTTAACGCTGGGATTTCTGAGGGTGACTTTGAACGCCGGTTTGGGCCATCAAATCTTGGGCAAAGTATGGACTATTATATATTGCTGGAAAGCCCAGGATGTCTACTTTCCAACGCCGTTGAGAGCGCGCCAATTGGGCTTCTGTAGCTCCAGAAAATCCACTTCGAGTGCAGGGAGGTCAGAATCCAACAGCATCTGCAGTCCTTTTCAGTCTCTGGATCAGATTTTTGCTCAGGTCCCTCAATTTCAGCCAGAAAATACCTGAAATCATAGAAAAACACACAAACTCATAGTAAAGTCCAGAAAAGTGAATTTTAACTAAAAACTAATAAAAATATACTAAGAACTTAACTAAAACTACTAAAAACATACTAAAAATAATGCCAAAAAGGGTACAAATTATCCGCTCATCACAACACCAAACTTAAATTGTTGCTTGTCCCCAAGCAACTGAAAATCAAATAAGATAAAAGAAGAGAATATACTATAGACTCCAAATTATCAATGAAACTTAGCTCCAAATTAGATGAGCGGGACTAGTAGCTTTTTGCCTCCAAACAGTTTTGGCATCTCACTTTATCCTTTGAAATTCAGAATGATTGGCTTCTTTAGGAACTCAGAATCCAGATAATGTTATTGATTCACCTAGTTAAGTATGATGATTCTTGAACACAGCAACTTATTGAGTCTTGGCCGTGGCCCAAAGCACTCTGTCTTCCAGTATTACCACCGGATACATACATGCCACAGACACATAATTGGGTGAACCTTTTCAGATTGTGACTCAGCTTTGCTAAAGTCCCCAATTAGAGGTGTCCAGGGTTCTTAAGCACACTCTTTTTGCCTTGGATCACAACTTTATTTCTTTCTTTTTCTTTCTTTTTCTCTTTCTCCTCTTTTTTTTCGTTTTTTTTTTGTATTCACTGCTTTTTCTTGCTTCAAGAATCATTTTTATGATTTTTCAGATCCTCAGTAACATGTCTCCTTTTTCATCATTCTTTCAAGAGCCAACAATTTTAACATTCATGAACACAAATTCAAAAGACATATGCACTGTTTAAGCATACATTCAGAAAACAAAAAGTATTGTCACCACATCAAACTAATTAAGCTAGTTTTAAAGATGAATTCGAAATCCTGTACTTCTTGTTCTTTTGTAATAAAACAGTTTTCATTTAAGAAAGGTGATGGATTCATAGGACATTCATAACTTTAAGGCATAGACACTAAGACACTAATGATCATAAGACACAAACATGGATAACATAAGCACTAAATTTTCGAAAAAAACAGGAATTAAAGAACAAGGAGATTAAAGAACGGGTCCACCTTAGTGATGGCGGCTCTTTCTTCCTCTTGAAGATCCTATGGAGTGCTTGAGCTCCTCAATGTCTCTTCCTTGTCTTTGTTGCTCCTCTCTTATGATTCTTTGATCTTCTCTAATTTCATGGAGGATGATGGAGTGTTCTTGATGCTCCACCCTTAGTTGTCCCATGTTGGAACTCAGTTCTCCTAGGGAGGTGTTCAGTTACTCCCAATAGTTTTGTGGAGGAAAGTGCATCCCTTGAGGCATCTCAGGGATCTCATGATGAGTGGGGTCTCTTGTGTGCTCCATCCTTTTCTTAGTGATGGGCTTATCCTCATCAATGGGGATGTCTCCCTCTATGTCAACTCCAACTGAATAACAGAGGTGATAAATGAGATGAGGAAAGGCTAACCTTGCTAAGGTAGAGGACTTGTCCGCCACCTTATAGAGTTCTTGGGCTATAACCTCATCAACTTCCACTTCTTCTCCAATCATGATGCTATGAATCATGATGGCCCGGTCTAAAGTAACTTCGGACCGGTTGCTAGTGGGAATGATTGAGCGTTGGATAAACTCCAACCATCCTCTAGCCACGGGTTTGAGGTCATGCCTTCTCAATTGAACCGGCTTGCCTCTTGAATCTCTCTTCCATTGAGCGCCCTCTTCACAAATGTCTGTAAGGACTTGGTCCAACCTTTGATCAAAGTTGACCCTTCTAGTGTAAGGATGTTCATCTCCTTGCATCATGGGCAAATTGAATGCCAACCTTACACTTTTCGGACTAAAATCCAAGTATTTCCCCCGAACCATAGTAAGATAATTCTTTGGATTCGGGTTCCCATTTTGATCATGGTTCTTGGTTGCCATAAATGGTTATGGAAAAATGAAAAAGCAACGCTTTTACCACACCAAACTTAAAAGGTTTGCTCGTCCTCGAGCAAAAGAAGAAAGAAGAGAGTAGAAGAAGAAGAAATGAGGAAGAAGGGAATGGCCTTGTGTTCGGCCAAAGAGGGGGAGAAGTGGTGTTTAGGTTGTGTGAAAATGAAGGGGTGAAGAAGGGTATATATAGGAGAGGGGGGTCATGGTTCGGTCAAGTGAGGGTGGGTTTGGGTGGGAAAGTGGTTTGAATTTGAATGGTGAGGTAGGTGGGGTTTTATGAAGGATGGATGTGAGTGGTGAAGAAGAGAGAGAGAGTGGTGGGGTTAGTGGGGATCCTGTGGGGTCCACAGATCCTGTGGTGTCAAGGAAAAGTCATCCCTGCACCAAATGGCATTCAAAATCACGTTTTGAGCCATTTCTGGCGTTAAACGCCAGGCTGGTGCCCATTCCTGGCGTTTAACGCCAGGTTCTTGCCCTTTTCTGGCGTTTAACGCCAGTCTGGTGCCCCTTTCTGGCGTTAAACGCCCAGAATGGTGCCAGACTGGGCGTTAAACGCCCACCTGCTAGCCTTACTGGCGTTTAAACGCCAGTAAGTTCTTCCTCCAGGGTGTGCTGTTTTTCTTCCTGTTTTTCATTCTGTTTTTGCTTTTTCAATTGATTTTGTGACTTCTCATGATCATCAACCTACAAAAACATAAAATAACAAAAGAAAATAGATAAAATATAACATTGGGTTGCCTCCCAACAAGCGCTTCTTTAATGTCAGTAGCTTGACAGATGGCTCTCATGGAGCCTCACATTTTCTCAGAGCAATGTTGGAACCTCCCAACACCAAACTTAGAGTTTGAATGTGGGGGTTCAACACCAAACTTAGAGTTTGGTTGTGGCCTCCCAACACCAAATTTAGAGTTTGACTGTGGGGGCTCTGTTTGACTCTGATTTGAGAGAAGCTCTTCATGCTTCCTCTCCATGATGACAGAGGGATATCCTTGAGCCTTAAACACCAAGGATTCTTCATTCACTTGAATGATCAACTCTCCTCTATCAACATCAATCACAGCCTTTGCTGTGGCCAGGAAGGGTCTGCCAAGGATGATGGTTTCATTCATGCACTTCCCAGTCTCTAGGATTATGAAATCTGCAGGGATGTAATGGTTTTCAATCTTCACCAAAACATCCTCTACAAGTCCATGAGCTTGTTTTCTTGAGTTGTCTGCCATCTCTAATGAGATTCTTGCAGCTTGCACCTCAAAGATCCCTAGCTTCTCCATTACAGAGAGAGGCATGAGGTTTACACTTGACCCTAAGTCACACAGAACCTTCTTGAAGGTCATGTTGCCTATGGTACAAGGTATTGAAAACTTCCCAGGATCTTGTCTCTTTTGAGGTAATTTCTGCCTAGGCAAGTCATCCAGTTCTTTGGTGAGCAAAGGAGGTTCATTCTCCCAAGTCTCATTTCCAAATAACTTGTCATTTAGCTTCATGATTGCTCCAAGGTATTTAGCAACTTGCTCTTCAGTGACATACTCATCCTCTTCAGAGGAAGAATACTCATCAGAGCTCATGAAAGGTAGAAGTAAGTCCAATGGAATCTCTATGGTCTCATTTTGAGCCTTAGATTCCCATGGTTCCTCATTGGGGAACTCAATGGAGGTCAGTGCACGCCCACTGAGGTCTTCCTCAGTGGCGTTCACTTCCTATCCTTCCTCTCCAAATTCGGCCATGTTGATGGCCTTGCACTCTCCTTTTGGATTTTCTTCTGTGTTGCTTGGGAGAGTACTAGGAGGGAGTTCAGTAACTTTCTTGCTCAGCTGTCCCACTTGTGCCTCCAAATTCCTAATGGAGGACCTTGTTTCAGTCATGAAACTTTGAGTGGTTTTGATTAGATCAGAGACCATAGTTGCTAAGTCAGAGGGGTTCTGCTTAGAATTCTCTGTCTGTTGCTGAGAAGATGATGGAAAAGGCTTGCCATTGCTAAACCTGTTTCTTCCACCATTATTGTTGTTAAAACCTTGTTGAGGTCTTTCTTGATTCTTCCATGAGAAATTTGGGTGATTTCTCCATGAAGAATTATAGGTGTTTCCATAGGGTTCTCCTAGGTAATTCACCTCTTCCATTGAAGGGTTCTCAGGATCATAGGCTTCTTCTTTAGATGAAGCATCCTTAGTACTGCTTGGTGCACTTTGCATTCCAGACAGACTTTGAGAAATCAAATTGACTTGTTGAGTCAATATTTTATTCTGAGCCAATATGGCATTCAGAGTGTCAATCTCAAGAACTCCTTTCTTCTGATTAGTCCCATTGTTCACAGGATTCCTTTCAGAAGTGTACATGAATTGGTTATTTGCAACCATTTCAATTAGCTCTTGAGCTTCTGTAGGCGTCTTCTTCAAATGAAGAGATCCTCCAGCAGAGCTATCCAAAGACATCTTCGATAGTTCAGAGAGACCATCATAGAAAATACCTATGATGCTCCATTCAGAAAGCATGTCAGAAGGACATTTTCTGATCAATTGTTTGTATCTTTCCCAAGCTTCATAGAGGGATTCTCCATCCTTCTGTCTGAAGGTTTGGACTTCCACTCTAAGCTTACTCAATTTTTGAGGTGGAAAGAACTTTGCCAAAAAGGCATTGACTAGCTTTTCCCATGAGTCCAGGCTTTCTTTAGGTTGTGAGTCCAACCATGTCCTAGCTCTGTCTCTTACAGCAAAAGGGAATAGCATAAGTCTGTAGACCTCAGGGTCTACCCCATTAGTCTTGACAGTGTCACAGATTTGCAAGAATTCAGCTAAAAACTGATGAGGATCTTCCAATGGAAGTCCATGAAACTTGCAATTCTGTTGCATTAGAGAAACTAATTGAGGCTTAAGCTCAAAGTTGTTTACTCCAATGGCAGGGATAGAGATGCTTCTCCCATAGAAGTCGGGAGTAGGTGCAGTAAAGTCACCCAGCACCTTCCTTGCATTGTTTGCATTGTTGTTGTTTTCGGCTGCCATGGGTTCTTCTTCTTTGAAGATTTCTGTTAGGTCCTCTATAGAGAATTGTGCCTTAGCTTCTCTTAGCTTTCGCTTCAAGGTCCTTTCAGGTTCAGGGTCAGCTTCAACAAGAATGCCTTTGTCTCTGCTCCTGCTCATATAAAAGAGAAGAAAACAAGAAAATATGGAATCCTCTATGTCACAGTATAGAGATTCCTTGAGGTGTCAGAGGAAAAGAAAAATAGAAGACAGAGGTAGAAAATTCGAACTTATCAAAGAAGATGGAGTTCGAATTTTGCATTAAGGAATAGTGTTAGTCCACAAATAGAAGGATGTGAGAAGAAGGGAAGTAATATTCGAAAATCAAGTGAAATATTTTGAAAAACACTAATTAGTTTTCAAAAATAAGAGTGGGAAAGAAATCAAGTGATTTTTGAAAAAGATTTTGAAATTAGAAGTCAAAAAGATTTGATTAAAAACTATTTTGAAAAAGATGAGGTTAAGAAGATATGATTGATTTTAAAAATATGTGATTGAGAAAATATGATTTGAAAACAATTTTAAAAAGATTTGATAAAAAAATTAATGACTTGCCTAACAATAAAAGATATGATTCAACATTAAACCTTTCTCAACAGAAAAGGCAACATACTTGAAATGTTCAATCAAATCATTAATTGTTAGCAAGTATCTTTGAAAAAGGAAAGAAATTGATTTTGAAAACATTTGATTGAAAAGATATGATTTGAAAAAGATTTAATTTTGAAAAACTTTGAAAACTTGAAAAGAAATTGATTTGAAAACAAAATCCTCCCCCTTGTGCCATCCTGGCGTTAAACGCCCAGAATGGTGCACATTCTGGCGTTTAACGCCCAAAACTATACCCTTTTGGGCGTTAAACGCCCAACCAGGTACCCTGGCTGGCGTTTAAACGCCAGTCTGTCCTTCTTCACTGGGCGTTTTGAACGCCCAGCTTTTTCTATGTAATTCCTCTGCTGCATGTTCTGAATCTTCAATTCTCTGTATTATTGACTTGAAAAGACACAAATTAAAAATATTTTTGGATTTTTTTTATAATCTAAATGCAACTAAAATCAAATAACAATGCATGCAAGACACCAAACTTAGCAGTTTGTATACTACTGACACTAATGAGAATGCATATGAGACACACAAAACACTCAAGTCCAGAGAATTCAAAGATCAGAGTAAGAAATAATCAAGAATTACTTGAAGATCCTTAAGACACATGAATGAATGCAAGAAGAACAGAAACATGCAATTGACACCAAACTTAAAATGAGACACTAGACTTTAAACAAGAAATATTTTTGGTTTTTTTATGATTTTGTAATTTTTTTTGGATTTTTTGAAAATTAAGTGGAAAAGAAAACAAAGGTATCAAAATTCTTAATAAAAATTCCAGGAATCATGCAATGTTAGTCTAAAGCTTTAGTCTAAAGGAATTAGACATAGCTAGCCAAGCTTCAGCAGGACATTGCATTCAAGAGCTAAATTGATGAGGATCAATCAGCTTTGGTGATGATAAGAACATCACCTTGAAACACTAGAATTCATTCTTAAGAACTCTGAAAAAAAATACCTAATCTAAGCAACAAGATGAACCGTCAGTTGTCCATACTCGAACAATCCCCGGCAACGGCGCCAAAAACTTGGTGCGCGAAATTGTGATCACTACACAACTTTGCACAACTAACCAGCAAGTGCACTGGGTTGTCCAAGTAATAAACCTTACGCGAGTAAGGGTCGATCCCACGGAGATTGTTGGTATGAAGCAAGCTATGGTCACCTTGTAAATCTTAGTCAGGCAGACTCAAATGGGTATAGTGATATACGAATAAAGCATAAAGATAAAGATAGAGGTACTTATGTAATTCATTGGTAGGAACTTCAGATAAGCGTATGAAGATGCCTTCCCTTCCATCTCTCTGCTTTCCTATTGTCTTCATCCAATCCTTCTTACTCCTTTCCATGGCAAGCTTATGTAGGGTTTCACCGTTGTCAGTGGCTACCTCCCATCCTCTCAGTGAAAATGTTCCTATGCTCTGTCACAGCATATGGCTAATCAGCTGTCGGTTCTCGGTCAGGCCGGAATAAAATCCATTGATTCTTTTGCGTCTGTCACTAACGCCCCGCCTGCTAGGAGTTTGAAGCACGTCACAGTCATTCAATCATTGAATCCTACTCAGAATACCACAGACAAGGTTAGACCTTCCGGATTCTCTTGAATGCCGCCATCAGTTCTTGCCTATACGACGAAGACTCTGATCCCACGGAATGGCTGGCTCGTTTGTCAGGCGAGCACTCGGTTGTCAGGCGATCAACCATGCATCGTGTATCAGGAATCCAAGAGATATTCACTAGAGCCTTGATTGCTTGTAGAACAAAAGTGGTTGTCAGTCACCTTGTTCATAGGTGAGAATGATGATGAGTGTCACGGATCATCACATTCATCAAGTTGAAGAACAAGTGATATCTTGGACAAAGAACAAGCGGAATTGAATAGAAGAACAATAGTAATTGCATTAATACTCGAGGTACAGCAGAGCTCCACACCTTAATCTATGGTGTGTAGAAACTCCACCGTTGAAAATACATAAGAACGAGGTCTAGGCATGGCCGAATGGCCAGCCTCCCAATGATCTAAGAACTAGCTGTCCAAAGATGATCAAAGGATCTAAAATTAATCCAAAGATCCAAAGATGAAAATACAATAGTAAGAGGTCCTATTTATAAGAAACTAGTAGCCTAGGGTGTACAGAGATGAGTAAATGACATAAAAATCCACTTTCAGGCCCACATGGTGTGTGCTTGGGCTGAGCAATGAAGCAATTTCGTGTAGAGACTCTTCTTGGAGTTAAACGCCTGCTTTTATGCCAGTTTGGGCGTTTAACTCCCATTTAGGTGCCAGTTCCGGCGTTTAACGCTGGGATTTCTGAGGGTGACTTTGAACGCCGGTTTGGGCCATCAAATCTTGGGCAAAGTATGGACTATCATATATTGCTGGAAAGCCCAGGATGTTTACTTTCCAACGCCGTTGAGAGCGCGCCAATTGGGCTTCTGTAGCTCCAGAAAATCCACTTCGAGTGCAGGGAGGTCAGAATCCAACAGCATCTGCAGTCCTTTTCAGTCTCTGGATCAGATTTTTGCTCAGGTCCCTCAATTTCAGCCAGAAAATACCTGAAATCACAGAAAAACACACAAACTCATAGTAAAGTCCAGAAAAGTGAATTTTAACTAAAAACTAATAAAAATATACTAAGAACTTAACTAAAACTACTAAAAACATACTAAAAACAATGCCAAAAAGGGTACAAATTATCCGCTCATCAGTCCCCCTTGAGGAACATACCGAATCACTAGACAGTACCGAGAGTGACTTGGAGTCCTCTACTTCCTATTCTTTTTTTCACATTACTGATACATCTTTTCATTCTACAGGTGAACCACAAATGGTGGAGCCACGCCAGATCACTTTACATGAACAAGGAGCTCCAAATATTGTGCTTCAACCATTCCAAGCGAGGTATCCCAACCCTGATCCGAACTTTGAATTGAAGAGTAGCTTGATAAATCTACTACCTAAGTATCATGGGTTGCCGGGTCAAGACCCCATCCGACATCTAAAGGATTTTCAAGTTGCTTGTTTTGCTAGTAGAAGGCATGGAGCCGATGAAGTGGCTATCATGGTCTTTGCTTTTCCTTTTTCCCTTGAGGTGCAAGTAAAGACATGGTTCTATTCGCTACCAGATGAGATTGCAAACAATTGGGATTTCTTGAGAAAAGAGTTCTTAAACAAGTTCTTTCCACCAGAGAAGACCGACTACATCCAGAAAGAGATTTCGGGCATAATGCAAAGAGATCAAGAGAGTTTGTATGAGTATTGGTCTAGATTCAAGAGGTTACTAGAGTCTTGTCCACACCATGGAATGAACACTCACTTGCTCATTAGCTACTTCACCGGAGGTCTTTGTGTTGAAGATAGAAGATTGCTCACCGCTTCTAGCGGTGGTTCCCTTTCGAAAAATAAGACGGAGGGAGAAGCTTGGAGTTTGATAGAGGATGTTGCCGAGGCTACGCAACACACAAGAGTGAGAAGTAACCCTCTCAAGGGTGTGGTAGAACCGTTCCCCTCCGAAGCAAGCCTAACCAAAGCACTTGGGGATATGACCACCATTCTCACCCAAATACAAAAGGATCAAAAGGAGTTCTACTCCATCCAAGCCGTCCAAGCCCCACCTCCCGTTGCCCAACTTAAAGGCCCTCCTAGGATTTGTGGTTTGTGCTCTAGCGCCACTCATTACACCGATTAATGCCATCAAATTCAAGAGGAGCATGCCCTTGTAGTGGCCAATGTGAATTACAACAATCGTCCACCCTATCCCTCTCAAAGCCAAAACCACTACCCTCATGGTAGTAATCAACACCAAGGGTGGAGAGACAATGCACAAGGGAACAACCAAATCCAAAGATGGAACAACTCTTCTTCTCACCACAATAACAATTACCAAGCCAACCAAAACCACCACAACCAAAACCAAAACAACTACACCAAGTACCAAGCACCACACCAAAGACAACAATCCAACCATACCTCTCCACTTCCCACCAACCAAATTGAAGAGCTTAAAGCCGCTGTGGATAAAAGAGATGAAAGCTATAAGACTCAATTTGAGGCTATGAATGCTCAACTAGTCAATCTTGCCGAAATGATCTCAAAGATGTCCATGTCCTCTTCCAATAATACTAATCAACCCTCAGGTTCTTCTAACCTTCCATCCCAACCCAAACCAAACCCAAAGGGTGGTCTCAACGCCATCACTCTACGGTCGGGAACTACATTGGAGGAGATACCTCCAAGGATCTTGGAAGACATTCATGAGGAAGAAATAGTTGTTGAAGTTCCACATGAAAAGGAGGAGGTAGGCAAGAGGCATGAAGAGGAAGGAGTAAACCTCAAGGAACCCAAGAGGAAAGCTCTAGTGGATGAGTCCATCCCAATTCCATTCCCTTCCATGGTGAAGAAAGCAAAGAAGATGTCGGAATTTGACATGAACATGCTTCAAGTGTTCAAAAATGTTGAGGTAACCATACCACTTCTTGATGCTATTCAACAAATTCCAAAGTATGCAAAATTCTTGAAAGACTTATGTACACACAAGGATAGGATAGGGGAATTGGAGACATTATCCTTGGGAAGTTCAATCTCTTCTTTGATAGAACCCATACCAAAGAAATGTGGTGATCCTGGGCCTTGTTTGGTATCTTGTTGTATTGGTGGACACACTTTTCATGATTGTATGTGTGATCTAGGGGCTTGTGTAAGCATCATGCCGCTTTCTATTTTTGTGCGGTTGAATTTAGCTCCATTGAAGAGGTCGGCGGCGAGATTTTCCTTGGCCGATAAAAGTGTGATCACGGTAACAGGAATAGCCGAAGATGTACTTGTGGGAATCAAGGACTTGATCTTTTTGGTTGACTTTTATATCCTTAAAATGCCCCCAACAGAGAATAGAAGCTCATCATCTGTTCTACTTGGTTGACTTTTCCTTAAAACCTCTAAATTCAAGTTAGATGCCTTCACCGGTACATAATCCTTCGAGGTTGGAGACAAGACTATCAAGTTCAATTTGGAAGAAGCCATGAAACATCCTCTCGAAGAGCATTCCGTTCTCCGATGTGATGTAATTGATGAAGTGGTAGCAGAAGTGCAAGAGGAAGACCATAACAAGTTGTGCTACCAAGCCATTGAAGAGACGAATGACGAATAGGATGAACATGAGGAAGTTGTCGAGGATGAAGCTCGTGAGCATGATAAAAAAGAACCTCAACTTGAGGTAAGGAGTGAATTGAAGCCTCTTCCATCTCATTTGAAATATGATTTCTTAGAGGATAACAAAAAGCTTGCAGTCATTATTGCTAGTGAGCTCTCTAGTGAGGAAGAAAAGAAACTCCTAGATGTTCTCAGAAAGTATAAGAAAGCGATTGGTTGGAGCCTAGCCGATATTGTGGGGATTGACCCTCACAAATGTATGCACCGTATATTTCTCCAAGAGGTCACTAGGCTACTTGATGCGGGTATCATATACCCAATTTCTGACAGTGAGTGGGTAAGCCCGGTCCAAGTTATTCCAAAGAAATCAGGCATCACTGCAGTCACAAAGGATTATGGTGGAGTGGTCACCAAGAGAGTACAAAATGCATGGCGAGTGTGCATCGACTATAGGAGGTTGAATGCCGCTACAAGAAAGGACCACTACTCTTTGCCCTTTATTGATTAGATGCTGGACCGTTTGGCAGGTAAATCCCATTATTGTTTTCTTGATAGATTCACTGGTTACTTCCAGATTCACATTGCTCCTGAGGATCAGGAAAAGACCATATTTACTTGCCCTTTTGGCACCTTTGCCTACAAAAAGATGCCGTTTGGACTATGTAATGCACCCGCTACTTTTCAGAGGTGCATGACTAGTGTCTTTTCCGATCTAATGGAAAATTGTCTGGAAGTCTTTATGGACGACTTCAGTGTTTATGGAACTTCTTTTCATTGTTGCTTGGAGAACTTAGCCAAGGTCTTAGCTAGATGTGTTGACACCAACCTTGTCTTAAATTTTGAAAAATGCCACTTTATGGTAAGATAAGGTATAGTGTTAGGTGATGAGCGGATAATTTATACGCTTTTTGGCATTGTTTTTATATAGTTTTTAGTAAGTTTGAGCTACTTTTAGGGATGTTTTCCTTAGTTTTTATGTTAAATTCACATTTCTGGACTTTACTATGAGTTTGTGTGTTTTTCTGTGATTTCAGGTAAATTCTGACTGAAATTGAGGGATTTGAGCAAAACTCTGAAAAAGGCTGACAAAAGGACTGCTGATGCTGTTGGATTCTGACCTCCCTGCACTCGAAATGGATTTTCTGGAGCTACAGAACTCCAATTGGCGCGCTCTCAACGGCGTTGGAAAGTAGACATCCAGGGCTTTCCAGCAATATATATAGTCCATACTTTATTCGAAGAATGACGACGCAAACTGGCGTTGAACGCCAAGTACACGCTCCTTTCTGGAGTTAAACGCCAGAAAAACGTCATAATCCGGAGTTGAACGCCCAAAGCACATCATAACTCGAAATTCAACTCCAAGAGGAGCCTCTGCTCGTGGATAATCAAGCTCAGCCCAAGCACACACCAAGTGGGCCCCGGAAGTGGATTTATGCATCAATTACTTACTCATGTAAACCCTAGGAGCTAGTTTATTATAAATAGGATGATTTACTAATGTATCAATCATCTTTTGATCTCAGTTTTATTTTATTCTTCATCTTAGGAGATCATTGATCACGTTTAGGGGGCTGGCCACTCGGCCATGCCTGAACCTTCTTTTACTTATGTATTTTCAACGGTGGAGTTTCTGCACACCATAGATTAAGGGTGTGGAGCTCTGCTGTACCTCAAAGATTAATGAAGTTCTATTTTCTTTTATTCAATTCTCTATCTTATTCTTATTCCAAGATATTCATTCGTACCCAAGAACATGATGAATGTGATGAGCTAATAACTCTCATCATCATTCTCACTTATGAGCGCGCGTGACTGACAACCACTTACGTTCTACATGCAACACAAGCTTGAATGTGTATCTCTTAGATTCCCCAACAGAATCTTCGTGGTATAAGCTAGATAGATGGCGGCATTCATCTGGATCTGGAAAGTCCAACCTTGTCTGTGGTGTTCCGAGTAGGATCCTGGGAATCCGGAAAGTCTCACCTTGTCTGTGGTATTCCGAGTAGGATTCCGTTCATGAATGACTGTGACGTGCTTCAAACTTTAACCTGCTGGGCGTTAGTGACAAACGCAAAAGAGGGATTCTATTCCAGTAGGAGCGGGAACCAACCGGTGATTGGCCGTACTGTGACAGAGTGCGTGCATAGCTTTCACTGCGAGGATGGGATGTAGCTATCAACCATGGGTGATGCCTCCAGACTGGTTAGCTGTGCGAGTGACAGCCGTACAGGTTATTTCCCGAGAGGAATGAAAGTAGCCACAGCTGATAGTGAACCCCTATACAAGGCTTGCCATGGAAAGGAGTAAGAAGGATTGAGTAGAAGGAATAGGAGAGCAGGCGTCCGAAAGCTCTACAGCACCTCCATTCCGCTTATCTGAAATTCCTAGCAATGAATCTGCATAAGTATTTCTATCCCTTTTATTATTCCTTTTTATTTATTATTCCAATAATCACAATTCCCCTTTAATCTCTCTAACTGAGATTTACAAGATGACCATAGCTTGCTTCATACCAACAATCTCTGTGGATTCGACCCTTACTCACGTAAGGTTATTACTTGGACGACCCAGTACACTTGCTGGTTAGTTGAACGGAGTTGTGATTTCACTCGTGCCAATTTCAATTTCTATATAAGTACTACTCAAAGAATACATTGATCACAATTTCGTCCACCAAGTTTTTGGCGCCGTTGCCGGGGATTGTTCGAGTATGGACAACTGACGGTTCATCTTGTTGCTCAGATTAGGTAATTTTCTTTTCAAAAATCTTTTTCAAAATTTTTCTTTTAAATTTTTCGTGTTTTTAAACATTATTTTCGAAAATAATTAATAAAAATCCAAAAAAATTAGAAAATCATAAAAATCAAAAAAATATTCTGTGTTTCTTGTTTGAGTCTTGTGTTAAATTTTAAGTTTGGTGTCAATTGCATGCTTTTAAAAAAATTTTTCTTGCATTTTTCGAAAATCCCATGCATTCATAGTGTTCTTCATGATCTTCAAGTTGTTCTTGACAAGTCTTCTTGTTTGATCTTGATGATTTCTTGTTTTGTGTCTTTTCTTGTTTTTCATGTGCATTTTTGCATTCATATTTTTCATACATTAAAAATTTCTAAGTTTGGTGTCTTGCATGTTTTCTTTGCATCAAAATTTTTCAAAAATATGTTCTTGATGTTCATCATGATCTTCAAAGTGTTCTTGGTGTTCATCTTGACATTCATAGCATTCTTGCATGCATCTTGTGTCTTGATCCAAAATTTTCATGTTTTGGGTCATTTTTGTGTTTTTCTTTAAAATTTAAAAATCAAAAAAATATCTTTTCCTTATTTCCCTCCAAAATTTCGAAATTTTGGGTTGACTTGGTCAAAAAATTTTCAAAATTAGTTGTTTCTTACAAGTCAAATCAAAATTTCAATTTTAAAAATCTTATCTTTTCAAAATCTTTTTCAAAAATCATATCTTTTTCATTTTTTTCTATTTTTCGAAAATTTCAAAAATATTTTTCAAAATATTTTCAAAATCTTTTTCTTATCTTTATATGTAATTTTCGAAAATTAGCTAACAATTAATGTGATTGGTTCAAAAATTTGAAGTTTGTTACTTTCTTGTTAAGAAAGGTTCAATCTTTAAGTTCTAGAATCTTATCTTGTAGTTTTTTGTTAGTTAAGTTTTTTTTAAAAACTAAATCTTTTTCAAAATATCTTTTTCTTAAAACTTTTATCTTATCTCTTTATCTTATTCTTTTTAAAATTTTATCTTTTTCAAAATTTGATTTTAAAATATCTTATCTAACTTACTATCTTCTTATCTTTTTCAATTTTGATTTCAAATTTTTTTCAATCAACTAACTAACTTGTTGTTTGTTTCTTATCTTTTTCAAAACTACCTAACTACTTTTTCCTCCTCTATTTTCGAAAATATTTCTTCCCTTTTTCAAAAATTCTTTTTAATTAATTAATTGTTTTAAATTTTAATTTTAATTTTATTTTATCTTTAATTCTCGAAAATCACTAACTCCTTTTCAAAAAAAAAAAAATTATTTTCGAAATTTCTCTTCTCTCTTCCTCTTCTATTTAATTATTTAATTACTAACACTTCTCTTCACCCCTCTTCATCAAAAATCCGAATCCATTCCTCTTCTTCTACCCCTTTCTTTTTCTACTAACATAAAGGAATCTCTATACTGTGACATAGAGGATTCCTTCTTTCTTTTTTTGTGTTCCCTTTTCTTTCATATGAGCAGGAACAGGGACAAAGGCACTCTTGTTGAAGTTGATCCAGAACCTGAAAGGACTCTGAAGAGAAAATTAAAAGAAGCTAAATTACAACAATCCAGAAGCAACCTTTTAGAAAATTTCGAACAAGAGGAAGAGATGGCCGAAAATAATAATGATAATGCAAGGAGAATGCTTGGTGACTTCACAAAGCCAACATCCAAGTTTGATGGAAGAAGCATCTCCATTCCTGCCATTGGAGCCAATAACTTTGAGCTTAAGCCTCAACTAGTTGCATTAATGCAACAAAACTGCAAGTTTTATGGACTTCCATCTGAAGATCCTTACCAGTTTTTAACTGAGTTCTTGCAGATCTGTGACACTGTAAAGACAAATGGAGTTAATCCAGAAGTCTACAGACTCTTGCTTTTCCCTTTTGCTGTAAGAGACAGAGCTAGAGTATGGTTGGATTCTCAACCCAAGGATAGCCTGGACTCATGGGATAAGCTTGTCACTGCATTCTTAGATAAGTTCTTTCCTCCTCAAAAGCTGAGCAAGCTGAGAGTGGATGTTCAAACCTTCAAACAAAAAGATGGTGAATCCCTCTATGAAGCTTGGGAAAGATACAAGCAGCTGACCAAGAGATGTCCATCTGACATGTTTTCTGAATGGACCATATTAGATATATTCTATTATGGTCTCTCTGAATTTTCGAAAATGTCATTGGACCACTCTGCAGGTGGATCTATTCACCTGAAGAAAATGCCTGAAGAGGCTCAAGAACTCATTGACATGGTTGCAAACAACCAGTTCATGTATACTTCTGAGAGGAATTCCGTGAATAATGGGGTACCTCAGAAGAAAGGAGTTCTTGAAATTGATGCTCTGAATGCCATATTGGCTCAGAACAAAGTGTTGACTCAACAGGTCAACATGATCTCTCAGAATCTGAATGGATTGCAACATGCATCCAACAGTAATAGAGAGGCAGCTTCTGAAGAAGCTTATGATCCTGAAAACCCTGCCATGGCAGAGGTTAATTACTTAGGTGAACCTTATGGAAACACCTATAACCCAACATGGAGAAATCATCCAAATTTCTCATGGAAGGATCAACAAAAACCTCAACAAGGTTTTAACAATGGTGGACGTGCAAGGCTGAATAATAGTAAGCCATATCCATCATCTTCTCAGCAACAGACAGAGAACTCTGAACAAAATAATTCTAATTTAGCCAACATAGTCTCTGATCTGTCAAAGGCCACTTTCAGTTTCATGAATGAAACCAGATCTTCCATTAGAAATCTGGAAGCACAAGTGGGCCAGCTGAGTAAGAAAGTTATTGAAACTCCTCCCAGTATTCTCCCAAGCAATACAGAAGAGAATCCAAAAGGAGAGTGCAAGGCCATTGATTTAATCAAAGTGACCGAATGCACTAGGGAGGAGGAGGACGAAAATCCTAAGGAGAAAGACCTCCTGGGACGTCCTTCAAGCATGAAGGAGTTTCCTATTAAGGATCCAGAGGAATCTGAGGCTCATCTAGAGACCATAGAGATCCCATTAAATCTCCTTCTGCCATTCATGAGCTCTGAAGAATATTCATCCTCTGAAGAGGATGAAGATGTGATTGGAGAGCAAGCTGCTCTATATTTAGGAGCTATCATGAAGCTGAATGCCAAACTATTTGGTAATGAGACTTGGGAAAGTAAACCTCCCTTACTCATTAGTGAACTAGACACTTGGATTCAGCAAACTCTACCTCAAAAGAAACAAGATCCTGGCAAGTTCTTAATACCTTGTACCATTGGCACCATGAGCTTTGAAAAGGCTCTATGTGATCTGGGGTCAGGAATAAATCTTATGCCACTCTCTGTGATGGAGAAGCTGGGAATCATTGAGGTACAGCCTGCCTTGTTCTCATTACAATTGGCAGATAAGTCCATAAGACAAGCTTATGGATTAGTAGAGGACGTGCTAGTAAAGGTTGAAGGCCTTTACATCCCTACTGATTTCATAATCCTAGATACTAGGAAGGAAGATGATGAATGCATCATCCTAGGAAGACCTTTCCTAGCTACAGCAGGAGCTGTGATAGATGTCAACAGAGGTGAGTTAGTCCTTCAATTGAATGGGGACTACCTTGTGTTTCAAGCACATGGCCATCCCTCTGTGACAGAAGAGAGTAAGCATGAAGAGCTTCTCTCAGTTCAGAGTCAAGAAGAGGCCACAACCAAACTCTAAGTTTGGTGTTCAAACCCCATATCCAAACTCTAAGTTTGGTGTTGGGAACACTACACACTAAATTGACCTGATCACCATGTGGCTCCATGAGAGCCACTGTCAAGCTATTGACATTAAAGAAGCGCTTGTTGGGAGGCAACCCAATTTTATTTATCTAATTCTATTTTATTTTGTTTCTTTGTTATTTTTGTGTTTTATTAGGTACATGATCATGAGGAGTCACGAAAAAATCAAAAAAATTAAAAACAGAGTCAAAAACAGAAGAAAAAAATTTTTCACCCTGGAGGCGCACGGGCTGGCGTTCAACGCCCAGAAGGAGCATCTTTCTGGCGTTCAACGCCAGAACAGAGCATCTTTCTGGCGTTGAACGCCCAAAACAAGCAACAACCTGGCGTTTAACGCCAGGATGCGCACACAGAGGACAATCTGGCGCTGAACGCCAGAAACAAGCATGAAACTGGCGTTCAACGCCAGAAACGTGCATAACATGGGCGTTTAACGCCCAGAACTAGCATCAATGGGCGTTTGAACGCCAGAATGATGCATCAAGGCATGTTACATGCCTATATGGTGAAAGAATGGTATTTGTTTTCACCTCAGGATCTGTGGACCCCACAGGATCCTCACCTCAGGATCTGTGGACCCCACAGGATCCCCACCTACCACATTCCTTTTAATCCTAATCACACTCTTCTAATCCAAATCTCATTCTCAATGTCACACTTCCCAAAAACCTTCACCTATCACCTCAATTCCTCTTCCCAATTACCCCATTCACCATTCACATCAACCCCTCTTCCCCATACACCCCACCTACCCCCACTACTTTCAAATTCAATTTCCCACCCTTTCCCACCCAACATGGCCGAACCTATACCCTCCCCCCTCCCTATAAATACCCTTCTTTTCTTTTACATTTTCACACAACACAAACCCACATTCTCCCACATAACCGAACCCTCTCTTCTCCCTCTCTCCATATTTTCTTCTTCTTCTTCTACTCTTCTTTTCTTTTTGCTTGGGGACAAGCAAATTTTAAGTTTGGTGTGGTAAAAAGCCTAAGCTTTTTATTTTTCATTCACCATC
Source organism: Arachis stenosperma (assembly GCF_014773155.1). Classification (NCBI taxonomy): domain Eukaryota; kingdom Viridiplantae; phylum Streptophyta; class Magnoliopsida; order Fabales; family Fabaceae; genus Arachis; species Arachis stenosperma. Next base: position 70,791,532 of record NC_080379.1, read on the forward strand.
AATGGCACCCAAGGCCGGAGTTTCCTCAAGAAAAGGAAAAGGGAAGGCAAAAGCTTCCACTTCCGAGTCATGGGAGAAGGAGAGATTCATCTCCAAGAGCCACCAAGACCACTTCTATGATGTTGTGGCAAAGAAGAAAGTGATCCATGAGGTCCCTTTCAAACTCAAGAAGAATGAGTATCCGGAAATCCGACTTGAAATTCAGAGAAGAGGTTGGGAAGTCATAGCCAACCCCATACAACAAGTTGGAATTTTAATGGTTCAAGAGTTCTATGCCAATGCATGGATCACTAGAAACCATAACCAAGGTATGAACCCAAGTCTGAAAAACTATATCACCATGGTTAGGGGGAAATACTTGGATTTTAGTCCGGAGAATGTGAGGTTGGCATTTCATTTGCCTATGATGCAAGGTGATGAACACCCCTACACTAGAAGGGTCAACTTTGATCAAAGGTTGGACCAAGTCCTTAGGGACATTTGTGTGGAAGGCGCCCAATGGAGAGTTGACTCCAAAGGCAAGCCAGTCCAACTAAGAAGACTGGACCTCAAACCTGTAGCTAGAGGATGGTTGGAGTTCATTCAAAGATCCATCATCCCCACAAGCAACCGATCTGAAGTTACTGTGGATCGGGCCATCATGGTTCATAGCATCATGATTGGTGAAGAAGTAGAGGTTCATGAAGTCATAGCCAATGAACTCTACAAAATAGCTGACAAGCCTTCATACATGGCACGGCTAGCATTCCCTCACCTCATATGCCATCTATGTTATTCAGCCGGAGTTATCATAGATGGAGATGCCTCCATAGAAGAAGACAAGCCCATCACCAAGAAAAGGATGGAGCAAACAAGGGAAGTTCCTCACGGCCCTCAAGAAGAACATGAGGAAGTGCATCATCAACAAATGCCTCAAATGCACTTTCCTCCCAACAACTACTGGGAGCAACTTAATACCTCCTTGGAAGATTTGAGCCATAATGTGGAACAACTAAGGGTGGAACACCATGAGCACGCCCTCACTCTTCAAGAAATAAGAGAAGATCAAAGAGCAATGAGGGAAGAGCAACAAAGGCAAGGAAGGGACATAGAAGAGTTGAAGAACATCATTGGTCCTTCAAGAAGAAGACGCCACTAGAGGTGGATTCATTCCTTGTTTTTTATTTCTTTCTGTTTTCGGTTTTTAATTATTATGTTTATCTATGTTTTGTGTCTTTATTTCATGATCATTAGTATGTAACCATGCCTTAAAGCTATGAATAAAATCCATTAGTCCTTCACCTCTCTTAAAAGAAAAATGTTTTAATTCAAAAGAACAAGAAGTACATAATTTTCGAAATTATTATTGAATTTAGTTTAATTATTTTGATGTGGTGACAATGCTTTTGTTTTCTGAATGAATGAATGAACAGTGCATATGTCTTGGGATCTTGTTGTTTATGAGTGTTAAAATTGTTGGTTCTTGAAAGAATGATGAACAAAGAGAGATGTTATTGATGATCTGAAAAATTCATGGAATTGATTCTTGAAGCAAGAAAAAGCAGTGAAAAAAAAAAAAAAAAAGAGATCTAAAAAGAGTATATAGAAAAAGAAGGAGCAATAGAAAAAGCCAATAGCCCTTAAAACCAAAAGGCAAGGGTAAAAAGGATCCAAGGCTTTGAGCATCAATGGATAGGAGGGCCCAAGGAAATTAAATCCAGGCCTAAGCGGCTAAACCAAGCTGTCCCTAACCATGTGCTTGTGTCATGAAGGTCCAAGTGAAAAGCTTGAGACTGAGTGGTTAAAGTCGTGATCCAAGGCAAAAGAGTGTGCTTAAGAGCTCTGGACACCACTAACTGGGGACTCTAGCAAAGCTGAGTCACAATCTGAAAAGGTTCACCCAGTTATGTGTCTGTGGCATTTGTGTATCCGGTGGTAATACTGGAAGACAAAGTGCTTAGGGCCACAGCCAAGACTCATAAGTAACTGTGTTCAAGAATCAACATGCTTAACTAAGAAAGTCAATAACACTATCCAAAATTCTAAGTTCCTAAGAGATGCCAATCACTCTGAACTTCAAAGGAAAAAGTGAGATGCCAAAACTGTTCAGAAGCAAAAAGCTACAAGTCCCGCTCATGTAATTAAATTATTATTCAGTGATATTTTGGACCTTATAGTATATTCTCTTCTTTTTATCCTATTTGATTTTCAGTTGCTTGGGGACAAGCAACAATTTAAGTTTGGTGTTGTGATGAGCGGATAATTTATACGCTTTTTGGCATTGTTTTTATAGTTTTTAGTAAGTTTGAGCTACTTTTAGGGATGTTTTCCTTAGTTTTTATGTTAAATTCACATTTCTGGACTTTACTATGAGTTTGTGTGTTTTTCTGTGATTTCAGGTAAATTCTGACTGAAATTGAGGGATTTGAGCAAAACTCTGAAAAAGGCTGACAAAAGGACTGCTGATGCTGTTGGATTCTGACCTCCCTGCACTCGAAATGGATTTTCTGGAGCTACAGAACTCCAATTGGCGCGCTCTCAACGGCGTTGGAAAGTAGACATCCAGGGCTTTCCAGCAATATATAATAGTCCATACTTTATTCGAAGAATGACGACGCAAACTGGCGTTGAACGCCAAGTACACGCTCCTTTCTGGAGTTAAACGCCAGAAAAACGTCATAATCCGGAGTTGAACGCCCAAAGCACATCATAACTCGAAATTCAACTCCAAGAGGAGCCTCTGCTCGTGGATAAATCAAGCTCAGCCCAAGCACACACCAAGTGGGCCCCGGAAGTGGATTTATGCATCAATTACTTACTCATGTAAACCCTAGGAGCTAGTTTATTATAAATAGGATGATTTACTAATGTATCAATCATCTTTTGATCTCAGTTTTATTTTATTCTTCATCTTAGGAGATCATTGATCACGTTTAGGGGGCTGGCCACTCGGCCATGCCTGAACCTTCTTTTACTTATGTATTTTCAACGGTGGAGTTTCTGCACACCATAGATTAAGGGTGTGGAGCTCTGCTGTACCTCAAAGATTAATGAAGTTCTATTTTCTTTTATTCAATTCTCTATCTTATTCTTATTCCAAGATATTCATTCGTACCCAAGAACATGATGAATGTGATGAGCTAATAACTCTCATCATCATTCTCACTTATGAACGCGCGTGACTGACAACCACTTACGTTCTACATGCAACACAAGCTTGAATGTGTATCTCTTAGATTCCCCAACAGAATCTTCGTGGTATAAGCTAGATAGATGGCGGCATTCATCTGGATCCGGAAAGTCCAACCTTGTCTGTGGTGTTCCGAGTAGGATCCTGGGAATCCGGAAAGTCTCACCTTGTCTGTGGTATTCCGAGTAGGATTCCGTTCATGAATGACTGTGACGTGCTTCAAACTTTAACCTGCTGGGCGTTAGTGACAAACGCAAAAGAGGGATTCTATTCCAGTAGGAGCGGGAACCAACCGGTGATTGGCCGTACTGTGACAGAGTGCGTGCATAGCTTTCACTGCGAGGATGGGATGTAGCTATCAACCATGGGTGATGCCTCCAGACTGGTTAGCTGTGCGAGTGACAGCCGTACAGGTTATTTCCCCGAGAGGAATGAAAGTAGCCACAGCTGATAGTGAACCCCTATACAAGGCTTGCCATGGAAAGGAGTAAGAAGGATTGAGTAGAAGGAATAGGAGAGCAGGCGTCCGAAAGCTCTACAGCACCTCCATTCCGCTTATCTGAAATTCCTACCAATGAATCTGCATAAGTATTTCTATCCCTTTTATTATTCCTTTTTATTTATTATTCCAATAATCACAATTCCCCTTTAATCTCTCTAACTGAGATTTACAAGATGACCATAGCTTGCTTCATACCAACAATCTCTGTGGATTCGACCCTTACTCACGTAAGGTTATTACTTGGACGACCCAGTACACTTGCTGGTTAGTTGAACGGAGTTGTGATTTCACTCGTGCCAATTTCAATTTCTATATAAGTACTACTCAAAGAATACATTGATCACAATTTCGTCCACCATTAGGACATGTAGTATCTCATTAAGGAATTTCTGTAGACCCGGCCAAGGTTGATGTTATCACCACTTTATCTCACCCCTCATCTGTGAGGGAGGTCCGCTCGTTTTTAGGACATGCAGGATTTTATAGGCGCTTTATCAAAGATTTCAGCAAGATTGCTTTACCATTGTCGCGCCTACTCCAAAAAGATGTGGATTTTGAATTTGATGATAAATGTGCAAAAGCTTTTGAAGAGTTAAGGAGATCTTTTACCACAGCACCGATTGTGCGAGGCCCAACTGGACGTTGCCATTTGAGATAATGTGCGATGCGTCAAACCAAGCTGTAGGTGTCGTGCTTGCACCGCGCGATGGTAAACTCCCTTATGTCATTGCATACTCTTCTAAAACACTTGATGCAGCACAATCCAACTATACCACTACTGAAAAGGAACTCCTTGCTATTGTTCATGCTTTAGATAAATTTATATCTTATTTGCTAGGATCAAAGATAGTGGTATACACGGATCATGCAACTTTAAAATACTTGTTGTCAAAGAATGAGTCAAAAGGCTCATACGTTGGATCTTGCTTTTGCGAGAATTCGACATTGAGATTAGGAACTGGGGTGGATCTCAAAACTTGGTTGCGGATCATCTAAGCCGCCTTGAGAATTTAAAATCTGATCTATTTCCGATCAATGACCCATTCCCATTCGATAGTTTGTGTTCATACCCTGACCGGGGTCCTCCAACTCGGCAAATTCGCAAGAGGTCCGACCTTATCCTAAAGCTCACACCTAAAGGTCGGACCTCGGACAAAGAGCAAGGAAGGCCCATCAAAAGGAACGCAGCCCAAACCTAAAGGCCGAAAAGGCCTGGAAAAGGCGGTTCCACAAAGATAAAGATAAAACTCCCAAAGATAAGATAAGATAAGAATATCTTATCCAGGGAAGATCACTGCCAACTACTATAAATACACTGGAGCACCCAGGTATGGCATTCATTCCAAATCTACACATATCTGCTTGGACCCATGCTAACTTAAGCATCGGAGTGTCATTGCAGGTACAACCACCAACCATTCTGCATACCAAGCTCGGGTCACCGAACCCCCACCACGGGCCTCTCCAGACGACCGAGCTGCACGTTTCAGGCAAACCCTCGGAACATTGGCGCCGTTGCCGGGGACCTGGAAGTCATCCCTCTACCATGGCGGACGACCCTCTGAACGATGAGCACGCTGCATCCGAACAAGAGGACGAAATTGACACCGGAGAACGATCGGGCAGCCCTCTATCACCACGTACTCCAGGAGGAAACAAACAGAATCGCCCAAAAACGTCACTCCCAAACAAGGATCCACAAAATTCCGAAAGAGCGAAGAGCTCGGAAATTCTAGAAGCAGTCCGGGCACAACAAGACCGACTAAAACAACTCGAAGAGGACATAAAGAAGCAGAAAGAAACTGAACAAGATCTGAGAAGAGAAACTCGAAAGCGCAGAGAATTAGAAGAAAAACTGCGGAAAATAGAGGCCAACCTGAAAGACCGAACAGAATGCGGCACCACCACCGAGGGCAACCACGATCCCTTCACGCAAGAGATCATGAAAGAGAAGGTACCGCGAAACTTCAAACCACCCGATATGGACCTCTACGACGGCACCACCGATCCAAGTCATCACCTCAGCAACTTCAGAAGCAGAATGTACCTAGTCGACGCCTCCGACGCGATTCGGTGCAAAGCCTTCCCCACCACTCTCACCAAGTCAGCCATGAAGTGGTTCGACAACCTGCCACCAAGATCAATCACCAGCTTCGAAGACCTAACCAAAAATTCCTAACAAGATTCTCTATTCAAAAGGACAAGACAAAACATGCCCCCAGTCTACTCGGGATCAAACAAGGTGACCAAGAAACTCTCCGAAAATACATGGAACGATTCAACAAAGCCTGCCTGGACATACAACACTTGCCCACTGAAGCAGCCATCATGGGACTAGCAAACGGCCTAAAAGAAGGACCGTTTAGCCAATCCCTATCCAAACGATACCCGACCTCCCTATACGAGGTACAGGAGCGAGCGGAAAAATATATCAACATGGAGGAAACCTCCCAGCTAAGAGACTCTTCTAGGAAGGAATCAACCTACCCACTCCGAGATCGGGATCGGGAACAGAAAAAGAAAGAAGAACCCAACTCGAACCCTGATTGACCAGGGAAGCTCAGCAGATATCCTGTTCAAAACGGCCTTCGACAAACTCGGGCTTGAAGAAAAAGAACTAAAGGCCTACCCCACCGACCTATTTGGACTAGGGGATACTCCGATCCACCCCTTAGGATACATCTCGCTACACACTACCTTTGGAAGAGGCGAGCAATCTAAAACATTAAGCATCGACTACATTATAGTCGACGTCACTTCAGCATACAATGCCCTCATTGGGCGACCAACCCTAAACAGACTGGCAGCTATAGTCTCGACCCCACACCTCTGTATGAAGTTCCCTACCGCAAAGGGAATCGCTACCCTAAAAGGCGACCAAAAACTAGCACGGCGATGCTACAACGAAAGCCTGAGCCTAAAAGGGAAAGAGGTCAACACGATAGAACTCGGACGAGTTCAATCCCGAGAAGATCTCCGGCCACAGCCAGAGGGAGAAACCGAAAAAGTCCAGATTGGGAACACACCTGAAAAAATAACAAGCATAGGAGTAAAACTCGACACAGGCCTAAAAGAGGAACTCATAACCCTCTTAAGGGAGAATTCCGACCTCTTCGCCTGGAAAGCCTCCGACATGCCGGGCATAAGTCCGGACCTGATGTGCCATAAGCTATCGGTTTACCCGGGATCCCGGCCTGTCCAACAAAGACGCCGGAAGCTCGGACCCGAGCGCATGCAAGCAATAGAAGAACAAGTACAAGCATTGCTAGATGCAGGGTTCATTAGGGAAGTAAAATACCCCCTATGGCTCGCAAACGTGGTCCTGGTAAAAAAGCCCAACGGAAAATGGAGGATGTGCGTCGATTACACAGATCTCAACAAAGCCTGCCCCAAAGACCCATATCCACTACCAAACATCGACGCATTAGTGGACGCAACCTCAGGCTATAGATATCTCTCCTTCATGGACGCATACTCGGGATACAATCAAATCCCAATGTACGGACCCGACCAAGAAAAGACCTCGTTCATAACCCCAAGGGCAAACTACTGCTACGTAGTAATGCCCTTCGGGCTAAAGAACGCAGTGGCAACCTACCAGAGGCTAATGAACAAAGTGTTCTCAGAGCACATCGGACTACAGCTGGAGGTGTACGTCGACGACATGCTGGTAAAGACACAAGAAGACAGAAACTTGCTGACCGACCTCGCCAGTGTTTTCGGCACCCTCAGAAAACACAACATGAGACTTAACCCGACAAAGTGCACCTTCGCCGCAGAAGCCGGAAAGTTCTTAGGCTTCATGCTGACTCAAAGGGGCATCGAAGCAAACCCGGACAAATGCCAAGCGATACTCAATATGAAGAGCCCGACGTGTGTCAAAGAAGTACAACAACTAAATGGAAGGCTAGCCGCCCTATCAAGATTCTTGGCGGGATCAGCGATAAAGTCACTACCTCTCTACTCACTCCTAAAGAAAGGGAAACCCTTCTCATGGACCCCGGAGTGCGAAAAGGCCTTTCAAGACTTCAAGGAATTCCTCGGGCAGCCACCAATCCTAACCCGACCTCTAAAGGGAGAAGAACTCGTACTATACCTCTCGGTTGGAAATCGAGCAGTCGCTTCAGCGTTAATACGAGAAAATGACCAAGGACAACACCCCATATACTTTGTAAGCAAGGCACTACAAGGGGCCGAATTAAACTATCAGAAAATAGAAAAATTTGCCTACGCCCTAGTGTTCACAGCTCGGAGGCTCCGTCCCTACTTTCAAGCCCACACCATCAAAGTCCGGACAAACCAACCAATGAGACACATCCTCCAAAAAACAGATCTGGCAGGACGAATACTGCAATGGGCGGTGGAACTGTCCGAGTTCGACCTCCACTATGAAACCCGGACTGCCATAAAATCCCAGTATCTAGCCGACTTCATCGCAGAATACACTGAGACCCCTGGAACCCCACTCTCGTGGAACCTGTATGTCGACGGGTCCTCAAACAAAACAGGAAGCGGAGCCGGGGTTATACTCGAAAGCGACCAAGGAACGCGGATAGAACTATCCCTAAAATTCGAGTTCCAGGCTTCGAACAACCAAGCCGAATACGAGGCCCTACTAGCAGGTCTAAAGCTAGCCGGAGAGGTCGGAGCCCAAAAAATCACGATCTTCAGCGACTCCCAGGTCGTCACATCACAAGTAAATGGAAGCTACCAGGCCAAAGACCCCACTATGAAAAAATACCTGGACCAAACACAGGCACAACTACGCCACTTTTCAGAGATACAGATTCAGCACATACCTCGGGAACAAAACGCCCGGGCGGACGCCCTCTCAAAGCTTAACAGCACCCATAAACTGCTTATCACACCCACAAAAGCCTGCTCCACCTCATCTAGACTCTCAAGGGTATACTTAGTAGACACTACTTTCTCCTGCCAACAAAGGGGAAAAGAAGGCTCCCCACTCTCATCTAAAAAGAAAGGTCGGACGTCTCCGGTAGCCCGGACCTTGAAATAGAAGTTCTTAAAATCATGAAAGGACTCATCATACAGGGTGCAAAACTTCCTTCCCTGGTTAGCCCTAAAAGAAACCCAAGATACCTTCCCTCCACCCGACCCTGGCTTTGTCAACACAAACAAGTAGGAAAAAAGAGAGATAGAGGGAGCAACGCCCAAGAACTGACACAAAAGTTGAAACAGCTTTAAAAACGCCCAAGAATTTGGATGGAGCTGCGTAGGAGCAAGATTACAAGACCGTAACACCTCAGACTCCAGATCGGTAAAGGGAAGTCAGACGCCCAGCTTAGAGAAAAAACAATCATAAGCGTAAAAGAAAAGCTTCTCGGAACTATCTAGGGGCGGGAAGCACACTCTCTCCTCGGAATCCGGGGCGACTAGTTCATAATCCCTCTCAGACTCTCTATTTTCACATATGCTACAATGCCTACGGAACCTAACTAAGTACTCAGAATCTACCACGGTAGGAACTCTTAGAGGAAGAGGGTCTACCCAATCAAGACCACACGGAATTTTAGTCGACATCGCTTGAAGAACCTTTCGAGACATAAAAATTCTTACCTACAAAGAAGAAATACAGCAGCAGGCAAAAAATCACATAAAGAAGACAACGAAAAACCATTCAGCAAGGCAAGAAGCAAAGACCCCACGAAAAAAGTGGGGCAACACAGAACAAAAACGCCAGGGAACAAAAAAGAGCCCCCCCATATAAAAACAACAGCAATGGCGGCACCTCTTTTGGGGCAACCCAGGCATAAAGAAAAAGAAATAAGCAAGAGCCACACAAAGGACAGAAGCATACGATCACAAGAAAAGAGAAACACGGAAACAAACCTGGAAGAAGAAGCAAAGACGAAGAGCTCCGAAGCAAGGAGAACGAAACAACGGCACAGAGGAAACCCCGGAAAGACACACAAAGAAAGATTCCGGAAAGCAAAACAAAGGGAAAGAAGAAGCGGCGCTTGTAAAGCATAAGAAAAACAAAACGCAGAAAGGAGGAAAGGAGCAATAAATAAAGCCTTCACAGAGCCCGAACGGAAATCGAGGAAAAACGGTAAAATGCAATAAATGCAGGAACGGCCATTTTGAATTTTGAAAAACAGACTACTATGCCCGAGCACGACCTCCCAAAAAGGACGAACTCGGGCAGGGGCACTGTTCATACCCTGACCGGGGTCCTCCAACTCGGCAAATTCGCAAGAGGTCCGACCTTATCCTAAAGCTCACACCTAAAGGTCGGACCTCGGACAAAGAGCAAGGAAGGCCCATCAAAAGGAACGCAGCCCAAACCTAAAGGCCGAAAAGGCCTGGAAAAGGCGGTTCCACAAAGATAAAGATAAAACTCCCAAAGATAAGATAAGATAAGAATATCTTATCCAGGGAAGATCACTGCCAACTACTATAAATACACTGGAGCACCCAGGTATGGCATTCATTCCAAATCTACACATATCTGCTTGGACCCATGCTAACTTAAGCATCGGAGTGTCATTGCAGGTACAACCACCAACCATTCTGCATACCAAGCTCGGGTCACCGAACCCCCACCACGGGCCTCTCCAGACGACCGAGCTGCACGTTTCAGGCAAACCCTCGGAACAGTTTGCATGCTGTGTCGAGTAGTTTTCCTTGGTTTCCCCCAATGGCGAACTACTTGGTTGCGAAGCTCTTCCCTCCCAATTTTTCCAAACACCAAAGGGATAAGTTGAGGAGTGATTCCAAATATTATATTTGGGATGACCCTCACTTGTGGAAGAGGGGAGTAGACCAAGTAATTCGAAGATGTGTCCCGGAGTCCGAAATCCAACCTATTCTTAAAGCTTGTCATTCGTCTGAGTATGGTGGCCACTTTGGCGCACAAAGGACCGCAAAAAAGGTGTTGGATTGTGGATTCTGGTGGCCGACGTTATTCAAGGATGCTAACCGATTATGCATGTCTTGCCATCAGTGTCAAAAGTCAGGAAATACATCCCAAAGGGATGAAATGCCTCAACAATCTATGTTGTTTTGTGAGATCTTTGATGTATGGGGCATTGACTTTATGGGACCGTTTCCTAACTCAAGTGGGTATCTATACATTCTGTTAGCGGTTGACTACGTGTCAAAGTGGGTAGAAGCAATACCTACCCACCTTGACGACGCCAATACCGTCATTTCTTTCATTAGGAATAACATTGTATGCCGTTATGGGTCGCCACGAGCAATCGTGAGTGACCAAGGATCCCACTTTTGTAACAGGAAGGTAGAGGCATTGCTCAAGCGCTATGGAGTGGTGCATAAGGTTGCCACCTCTTATCATTCGCAAACCAACGAACAAGCGGAAGTGTCCAACCGAGAAATTAAAAGAATTTTGGAGAAAGTAGTCAATCCGTAAAGGAAGGATTGGAGCATCCGGTTAGGAGATGCACTATGGGCGTATAGAATGGCCTACAAGACTCCATTAGGGATGAGTCCCTTCTGGATAGTCTATGGGAAGGCATGTTACCTTCCAGTGGAAATTGAGAATAGAGCCTACTGGGCGGTAAAACAATGCAACATGGATTTGACCCAAGCAGGAGTAGCCAAAAAATTACAGCTAGAGGAGCTCGAATGTTTGAGGAACGAGGCATATGAGAATGCCCGGATCTACAAGGAGCAAACCAAAGCATTCCATGACCACCACATCTGGAAAAAGGATTTCCAAGAGGGTGATGAGGTGCTCCTCTACAATTCGAGGCTTTGTTTCATGCCTGGCAAGCTCCGTTCTAGATGGGAAGGACCTTTCAAGGTAAAAGAGATAAAGCCTTATGGAGTGGTGGAGTTGTTTGATCCTAAAAGTGAAGCAACCTTCAAGGTGAATGGACATAGAGTGAAGAAGTACCATGGCTACAAGCTCCCAAGGGAGCTAGAGGTGTTCCTACTGGAGGATGCACCTAAAGAAGGAGAAGTTTGAGTGACTGATCGTCCAACTTAAGGACGTTAAAGCAAAGTGCTTGGTGGGAGGCACCTCACCGTGGTAAGATCTTCCTTGTATATACCATTTGCTTTTTGTTTGGATTTTTGAGAATTTTGTGATTTCTTGGTGTTGTTGATTGCATAGGAATTCTAGTTGTTGTCATTTTTGTTGGTTAACTAGGATGTTTAGATAAACTTCATCATTTTGGTAGGGATGATTTGTTGGAATAGAGAAAATGCTATGTTTTGAATGATACATGAATTTGTGAAGTGTTCTCTTGCATGCTAGCCAAAACACCTACCAAAACAAAAAAAAAGAGAAGAGAAAAGGCAGTTTGGGTACCGGCGCGTCAGCGCACTACGCGCGTCTGCGCCGGTGGCGCATTTCTACCTTTGGGAAAAAAACCCGAGAGTCGTGCCCAATTCTTGCCCGTCTCATGTCAATCCCTGCGCGCTAGTGCATTGTGCACGTGCGCGCCGATGGTGTGACCTGATCTCTCTGGTACAAAATCCAGAGAGTTATGCCATGTTTGTGCCCAGCCTGTGTTCACACTGGCGCATCCGCGCACTTTGCACGTCCGCACCGGTCGCCAACATCATCATGCACGCGTCAGCGCAGTGTGCGCGTCCGCGTGCCTGAGCTGCATGCCAACTCTGGTTTAAAAACCAGAGAGTTATGCCTACTCTGTGCCAGAGGCACATCTGTGCCTGCGTGAACACGCCAGGGACGTGCTCGCATCCCTTGATCTCTCTTTATCTGCGCGTAAGTGCACTGCGCGCGCACGCGCAGGTTGCACGAGCCAGTTTTAAAGCTGCGTGCCCTACTTCTTCTCCCCCTCCTATTTTTCTTTCTTCATTCCTTTTTCTTCTTTCTCCATCACCTCTCTTACCCTCCTCTCTCAATCTCCACCACCATTGTCTCCTGTTATTCACCGGCAACCACCACCTTCTCCGGTGGCACTACATCTCTTCCATCTCTTTCTTATCTTTACAAGAACCTTAACATTGTTCTTCTACATCTTTCAAAGTTCTACTTCCTCCCTAATCGCATCTATCATCTTTCTTTGCATCATTTCTTTTTCTAGTTAGATTTTTCTGTTGACTTACTCAGTTTCTCTTCTAGTTGCTGGATTATTCTATTTGCTTTTCCTTTTACTTGTTTACCTTTTCTTCTTTTTTTGTTTTACCATGGATGTTGAGTTGAACTTTGACTACTTGATGGATCTTATTGATTGTTATTATTATCTTTGTTATGATATTGTGTGATGATTGCTACTTCATTTTGGACTTCTAATTGGTGGAGTATCTCTTCAAATGTTCATTGCTTGATAATTGCACGCCAAGTGTTCGAGGAAATGCACATATGCCATTTTGGGTTATTCTCATTATGTATCTTCAATTTAGTGCTTCCTCCTCATTCACTTGCTATCTTCTAAGTACATTGAACACATTTTACTTCCTACTTGCCAATTAGACACCCATTGAAGATGACTTGCTCTTTGTTTTGGATGCTTGAGATTATTCCTCTCATGCCATATCGCATGCCTTACTCCCTCATGCATCCCATGCCAAGTGTTGTGACCCATACTTCTATGATTACTTTGTTACACTTCTCTTTTAGGCACACGTTCCACTTGCATGTTTATTAAATTGATGTTTTGGGTTTGACAATTTCCTTCTTTCCTTTCTCTTTCAGGATGGCCACCAAAAAAGGCAAGGAAGAAGCTACAAGGAAACCAGCCACAAAGAGGGCACCCCCAAAGTTACGCTCTAAGGCGCACTCTTCATTAGGAGCCAAACCTCTATTTAAAAAGGCAAAAGCACCCGCTCTTATTGATGATAATGAAAAGAGCAAACCGACAAAAGATACTTCAAGGTTCCCCAACCGCTTCTGTGAACTTATGTTCCCCTTCATGGTTGAGAGGAACTATCATGCTGAGCATCTACTCGCTCCGCCGGACAAGGTTGCTCCTTATATTCTACCCCGCATTGAACAATGAGGATGGAAGTTTCTTCTGAGAAAACCAAAAGAGTTCAACCTTTCATGGGTGGTAGAATTCTACACTAACTACAATCTTCCCTCTCTTCAATCGGTGTATGTGCGCCAGAAGCAAGTCTCGGTGTCAGAATAGGCTATTCAGCAAGTGCTTAATGTCCTACCGGTACCAAGTGACATGGATGGCTACCAAGAGGTCTTATGTCAGCGCCAGAAGTATGGATTTGACTAGGGCTCGATCCTCCAAGTCATTGCTGAGCCAGAAACATCTTGGATCCAAGGTCGACTCCGGATGCGACCCAAGTGCATTGGCGTACGTTCTCTTACTATGGAAGCTAGGGCTTGGGCTCAGATCCTATCCCACTATGTCCTACCTAGCACCCATAAATTATCCTTCACGGTGGATCTCGCCTTGCTTGTTTGGTGTGTTCTCACAGGGAGACCGGTGAACATTCCGCCTCTTGTCAAGCAAGCGATGGGTCAAATCCATGACCGGGGCAATTTGCCAATTCTAGCTTTGGTATCTGATTTAGTTGCTGCTGTGGGTGTTCCTTGGGAAGCCACAGATGTGAAAGCTATAATTCTGGCTAAGGACGATGTGGTCCCAACCGGAAAATACTCACATCTTCCCATGAACAACCCAAGCCTTGCCATAGTCCCACCTCCTGCTGTTTTTACCACCTCATCATCACCACCGCAGCAAAGATCCACTCATCAAAGGATAGAAGATCACCGGAAGATTGATAGGTATGAACGGCGCAACCAACGCCGATACACTCATATCAAGAAGTTTCTGCGTTGTGTTACCCCTAGCATGGAAGAACCTGCAATATCCACATCTACCTCCAACCCAAGTGATGAGTGCTCCGAGGAAGAGGATAGTGAAGGTTCCAGTTTCGACCATCCCTTGCGCATTCTTAGTAGCACAGAGGACCATGCTAAATTTTAAGTGTGGGGAGGTCGTTCGATCGATCTCCATGGGTAACACTCTCTTCCTTTCAATACCCATGGATTCATTTCTTGCTTAGTAGTTAGTACATTGCATGTCTAGCTAGTCTTGCTTGTAAATATTTCTTGCATGATAGTTAGTTTCTATAGAGTTGCTTAGTCAAATAATAACTTTTTTTTCCAAGAAACTGCGTTTTGGGGTATCTTACCCTACCAAAAAAAATTTTTTGTGATGAACTTGCTTTAAGAATGTATTTTGGAACATAGTGATTGAGCTAAGAACACAAGCATGTAAGTTTTGAGCCCATTATATGGTTACATCTTTTAACCATTAATTCCCATTCTTGTGTGCATTATTCTCTCCCTATGATTGCAATCCTTGCTTTGTCTGATTCTATATGTCTATTACTTTGTGTATGAATGCATTTACATGATTGAGGCCATCATTCCAATAGTCACTTTTCCCAAATAGCCTTAACCCTTTTATTTACCATTGCTAACCAATTTTGAGCCTATGATAAAACCTCCTTTGTTTCTAAAAGGAGCACACCAACAACCCTAAGCGAAAAAATAATGAATGTCCTTATATTTGGACCCTTGATTAACTTAGGAGAGTAGGATGTGTGTCATGTAATTGGGAGGGTATACATGGGGACTTGGGTAGATATAAAAGTGTATCGTAATTAAGAATTTGGGGATTTGGGAACATACTCATGTAGTGCATGATTGAGCCATATGCATTGAACTTTTCATATATGAACCCCAAGGAAAAGGGGACAGAAAAAAAGGAGAAGAACGAAAATTCCATATGTGTATATGTGAAAGTAAATGAAAAAGAAAGAAAAGAAAGAATATATATACATATGAAGAAGAAAAAAAAAGAAGAAGAAAGATAATAAAAAGGGACAAAATGCCCTAAGATAAAATAGTGAAAACAATGCATATGGGACACAAATTGAAAGGAACACATGAGTGTGCAAAAAGTGGGACTCAAGGGTAACTAGGTAATGCATCATAGTTGTATAGGTTATTTTATGTGTCTAGTGAGATTCTAGGTTGATCAAGGACTCAAATTTTAAGCTCACTTGACCATATGCATCCTTACCTTCACCCTAGCCACGTTACAACCCACAGATAAGACCTCATGATACTTGTAAGCATGCATTAAGTCATTGTTGATTGTTAGATGAAAGACAAATCTTGGAAAGCATGAATAGGAGAGAATTAAGTGATGAACCCTATACACTTGAGCGCATAGAGCGGATACACATCCGGTAAGGGTTCGATGCTCAACTCCTTGTTCCCGGCTTTCATAAGCGTTCGTTAGCAAGCCATATGCTCTTCATAATGATATTCAATTTGGTAGGATTCATGAATTACATCATTTTTACCCTATACTCATATCTGTTCTTGGAAGATGGATTTACCCTTGACCAAGTAGATAGACAATTTTACATTAGTTGCATACATTTGCTTAGATAGTTTGCATTTCATAAACCCTTTCTCACAATGATCTTTGGTGTTTTTATTTTAAGCATGAGGACATGCTTGGTTTAAGTGTGGGAAGATTTGATAAATCCCGATTTTGTGGTTTATCTTGTGCTTATTTTGGGGTTTTTATCAATATTTCTCACACTTATTCACAAGAAATGCATGGTTTTGTGTTCACTTCCCAATATTGCTCCATTGTAGAAAACATGCTTGTTTTACTTTAGAATTGCTATATTTTGATTCTCTTTATTGCTATTCGATGCCGTGACGTATTTGTTTGAGTGATTTCAGAATTAGTATGGTAGGAATGGCCTAGAAGGGAGAAGGAAAGCATGCACTAGAGGAAGGAACATAAAGAATTGGATTTTGGGAATTGCAGCATCGGCGCTCATGTGCAAATCACGCGCACGCGTGGATGAGGATAGCTGGAAGCGGCGCGCAAGGATGGACGCATCCGCGCAGGCCAAAGAATTTCTACCGACGTGCACGTGCAACTGGCGCACTAGCGTGGATCTCAGAAGTAATCGGCGCGAGCGCACGCATGGCGCGCATGCACGGGAAGCTGCACGTGACCTCATTAAAAGAAATCATGCCTGGCGATTTCTGAGGCTCAATGGGCCCAAATTCAGGCTGCTTCTGCATGGAAAAGACCCAAGGATGCTAGGGGGAAAGGGGGGATCAATCATTTTGCACTAAGACACAATTTTTCTAGTTTTTCTTAGGTTCTTTGTCTCTAGAGGAAGAAACCCTTGTTCTTCTCTAGATCTAGCTTTGATTTGATCTTCCTTGTTAATTCTGAATTGGGTTTTGTTAATTGCTACCTTTGGTTGCTTAATTTGAATTTCTTAGTATATTTTCACTCATATCTTGTGTTAGTTTATGAATTTTGTCAATTGTTACTTTATACCCAATTCATGAATGTTGTGAAACTTGACTTGTTGATGTTTGATTGATGATTTTTATGCTACATTGTGTTGCTTGAGCTATTGTAAGTTGATAATTGTTAGTGGGTAATTTTTAATTTCGATTTAATTGCAAGTTGAACATGTCTTTTGTTAATGCTTACCAAGTGTTTGACGAATTGTTTACTTTGATTATGGAGTAGTTCTTTTTACTCTTGGTATAGGCCAAGGGAATTGGGTAAACTTGAGTCATTGGGTCTAATGGATTTGATGATTTGGGAGTCCTTAGTGGTCAATTTGATACTCGTTAACACTATCCTACTACTAGGTTAATTAGTAGTGAGGTGAGGCCTTATGGGTTGATGTTGACCAAACCATTTGACGTAGTTCAAGTTTGGAAGTAGACTTAATGAGTTCGGCTCCTCATAATTGTCAAGATATGGTTGTTAGACAAGGATAGCGACCCCAATTCCCATGCCTAACCAAGAGTTGCTTTTATCATTCATATTTGAAAACCAATTTCTCAATTGTCTTGCTTAATTGTAGCTATTGTTTAGTTAAGAGTAGAATTAGATTGAATATTGTTTCCTTAGTTTTAAATCATTCACATCTTGCTCATTGTTTGGATTAGTTCTTTACATTTTCAATTGCTTGTTTGTTAATATTCTCAATTTATTTTCTTGTCAATGAATCACAACCCCGGATTTCTAACCAATGTTGAAGCACATGTTTGCCCATTCTTCGTGAGACGACCTGAGGTTTAAATACTTCGGTTATTTTCATTGGGGTTGAACTTGTGACAACCAATTCCATTCTAAATTTGATCCGTGAGAATTGTTGTTGGTAGAGCTATACTTGCAATGTAACTTTCATTGAGAGAATCTCTTCCAATACGATTCCCGGGTGCACATCATGTACCTCAAAGAAGTTGTTGAATGCCCTTGAAGATGCTCCTGCCTGCCGTTCAACACCAGTTTTGTGCCCCATCACTAGCGTGCAGCGCCAGTAATGTACTCCCTGGCTGGCGTTCAACACCAGCAATGTGCTCCCTAGCTGGCCTTCAACGCCAGTAGGGTCTCTCCTTCAAGGGTGTTCTAACTACTACACATGATCATAAAATCAAAGAAAACATGAAAATTAACTGAAATAGCTTAAATATAAATAAGAAAACATTAATTATTGATAGGTTGCCTCCCAATAAGAACTTCTTTAACATCACTAGCTTGATAGTTAGCTCCCTACAGAGATGGATAAGGGACTCACAATTTTGCCCCTTACAGTGATTTTCTTGCCTGTGCTCTCATGGATAAATTTCACATGTTCCTGAGATAGGATCTTGCCACAATGTGTTGGATGATTGGATTGTCTGTGAAGACAACTCTCATGCCAGGTGAGAGGATCTTCTTATCCCTCCAACCTTTAGGTACTTTCTTCTTAGTACCTTTGTTCCCAGTGCTTGATAATGGCTGCCCAACACCAAACTTAAAATTGGTGTTTGGGGGCTCTGCATAGCTCTATATAGCTCTGCAATGAGAAAGAAGATTGAAGCACTTTATGTTTATGAATGGTGCTTCCTTCAGCTGAGGTAGAATAAGGTTTATGAACGTTGAATATAAGACAATCCTCATTTAATTGCAGGACTAGTTCTCCTCTGTCTATATCAATCACAGCCTTAGCTGTAGCTAGGAATGGTCTTCCAAGGATGATGGATTCATCCTCGTTCTCTCTAATATCCAAGATTATAAAGTTAGCAGGGATGTAAAAGTCTTCAATCTTCACTAAGACATCATCTACTAGTTCATAAGCCCTTTTCATTGACTTGTCTACCATCTCTAGAGAGATTCTTGCAGCTTGTACCTCAAAGATTCTCAGTCTCTCCATTACAAGGAGAGGCATGAGGTTTATCCATGACCCTAGGTCACACAGAGCCTTATCAAAGGTTATTGTACCTCTGGTGCAAGAGATTAAGAAGCGTCCAAGATCCAGCTTCTTCTGAGGTAACTTATGCTGAACCAAGGCATTGAGCTCTTTGGTTAGCACTAGAGGTTATTCCTCTAATGGCTCTGTGCCAAACAACTTGGCATTCAGCTTCATCAGAATTCCTAGGTACCGAGCAACTTGCTCGTCCCTAGTTTCCTCATCCTCATCAGAGGAGGAGTACTCAACAGATTCTATGATCTTCAGCAAAGCATTTAAGGGAACTTCAATGGGCTCCTCATGAACCTTGGGTACTATCAGTTCTTCAATAGGGTTGTTTTCAGTGGGCTGAGGGTTGCCAACCATCCCTATTATGGCGTTTAACGCCAGAAGTTTTGTTTCTTTGGGTGTTGAACGCCCATCATGCATACCTTCACTGGCGTTCAACGCCAGTTGTTGTGCCTTTGTGAGCGATGAATGCCTAGTAAGGCCCTCCTTACTGGTGTTCAACACCAGAATTGGGAGATCATTGGGCGTTGAATGGCTAGCTAATGCCAGCTTCTCTGCCACTTTGGGCATTGGACGCACAATAGGGGCTTCCTTACTAGCGTTCAACGCCATCTTAGGTGCCATTTTGTGCGTTGAATGCCCAGTAAGGTCTTCCTTACTGGAATTTAATGCCAACTCTTCCTCTTTGGATTCAGCCTCAGCCTCTGTGGTGATGGCCTTGCACTCTTCTCTTGGTTTTACTTCAGTGTTACTAGGAAGGGTGTTAGGAGGAGTCTCAGGGATTCTCTTGCTCAGCTGACCAGCTTGTACCTCCATATTTCTGATGGAGGATCTTGTTTCAGTTATAAAACTATGATTGGTCTTAGAGAGGTTATAGACTATTGTGAATAGGGCAGAAAGGCTCTGCCTAGGAGTCTCCAAGTGTTCTTGAGAAGATGGAAATGGTGGTCTGTTGTTGAACCTATTCTGGGTTCTTCCACCTTGATTATTGTTGAAGCCTTGCTGAGGCTTCTGTTGATCCTTCCATGAATGGTTAGGATGATTCCTCCATGATGGATTGTAGGTGTTTCTGATGAGTGGATAATTTATATGCTTTTTGGCATTGTTTTTAGGTAGTTTCTAGTATGTTTTAGTCACTTTTTAGTATATTTTTATTAGTTTTTATGCAAAATTCACATTTCTGGACTTTACTATGAGTTTGTGTGTTTTTCTGTGATTTCAGGTATTTTCTGGCATAAATTGAGGGACCTGAGCAAAAATTTAACTCAGAGGCTGAGAAAGGACTGCAGATGATGTTGGATTCTGACCCTCCTGCACTCGAAGTGGATTTTCTAGAGCTACAGAAGACCAATTGGCATGCTCTCAAATGTGTTGGAAAGTTTCCAGCAATGTATAATAGTCCATACTTTGCTCGAGATTTGATGGCCCAAACTGGCGTCCAAACGCCCACCAGAGACCCTTTTCTGGCGTAAAACGCCGGAACTCGCACCAAAGATGGAGTTAAACTCCAAGGATGGCCTATGCACGTGAAAGACTCAAGGCTCAGCCCAAACACACACCAAGTAGACCCCAGAAGTGGATTTCTGCACTATCTACTCATTTTTTGTAAACCTAGTTTACTAGTTTAGTATAAATAGCACTTTTTACTGTTGTATTCGGAGTATTTGACCTTTTGGGAGTTCTTCGAGCCCTTTTTAGAGGCTGGCCATTCGGCCATGCCTAGATCATTTTATTCTTATGTATTTTCAACGGTGGAGTTTCTACACCTCATAGATTAAGGTGAGGAACTCTATTGTTCCTCATGAATTAATGCAAGTACTATGGTTTTTTATTCAATTCACGCCTACTTCTTCTCCAAGATATACTCTTGTACTTAATTCAGTTAAGTCAGACTAAAGGGGTGACCCGTGACAATCACCCTCTATCTTCAGTACTCGCTTAGCCAAGATTCGCATGCCTGACAACCACAAAGCGGTCTACATGATGTTTAACGTAGTCATTAGACGACAGCCAGAGTATATTCTCTTGGGTCTCTAATCAACGATTCACATCATCTCTCCTGATAGCAGAGCATCTGAATCTGAGATTAGGATCTTCGTGGTATAGGCTAGAACAATGGACAGCATTCCTGAGATCCGAAAAGTCTAAACCTTGTCTGTGGTATTCTGAGTAGGATCTGGGAAGGGATGACTGTGAAAAGCTTTAAACTTGCAAATGTTGGGCACAGTGACAGTGTGCAAAAGGATCAACGGATCCTATTCCGACGCTAGCGAGAACTGACAGATGATTAGCCATGTGGTAGCTGCGCCTGGTATTTTTCATCCGAGTTGAGAAATCCAACAGTTGATTAGCCGTACAGAAACCGTAGAGGATGATTTTCATTGAGAGGATCCTATAGCTTGCCATGGAAGGGAGGACGCATGACTGGATGAAGACAATAGGAAAGCAGAGGTTCAGGAGTAACAAAGCATCTCCAAACGCTTATCTAAAATTCCCACTAATGAATTACATAAGTATTTCTATCTTATTTTATGTTTTATTTAACTTTTAATTATCAACACCTCATAACCATTTGAATCCGCCTGACTGAGATTTACAAGATGACCATAGCTTGCTTCAAGCTGACAATCTCTGTGGGATCGACCCTTACTCACGTAAGGTATTACTTGGACAACCCAGTACACTTGCTGGTCAGCTATGCGGAGTTGTGAAAAGTGTGAATCTCAATTTTGTGCACCAAGTTTTTGGTGCCGTTGCCAGGGATTGTTCGAGTTTGGACAACTGACGGTTCATCCTGTTGCTTAGATTGGGTAATTTTTTTTTATGTTTGAGCTTTTTATTTTTATTTTCGAAAAATACAAAAAAAATTAATAAAATAATAAAAACCAAAAAAAATTTGTGTTTCTTGTTTAAGTCTTGTGTAAATTCTAAGTTTGGTGTCAATTGCATGTTTTCAAATTTTCTCAAGTTTTCGAAAAAAAATTCATGCATTGTGTTCTTCATTGATCTTTAAGTTGTTCTTGATGATTTTCCTTGTTCTGATTTTTAAATTCTCCTGTTTTGTGTCTTTTCCTGTTTTTCGTATGCATTTTCAAATCCATAGTGTCTAAACATTAAAAATTTCTAAGTTTGGTGTCTTGCTTATCTTTCTTTTCTTAAAAATTTTCAAAAATATGTCCTTGATGTTCATCATGATCTTCAAAGTGTTCTTGGTGTTCATCTTGACATTCAAAGTGTCCTTGCAGGCATTACATGTTTTGATCTTGCATTTTTATGTTTTATTTCATTTTGTTGTTTTTTCTCTCCCTTCATTAAAAATTCAAAAATAAAAAATATATATCTTTTCAAATAAATAATATAGAGAAATGAAGATTCAGAACATAAAACAGAAGAATCACAGAGAAAAAGAGTTCATGGCATAAAAACGCCAGTAACGAGGCACTTTGGGCGTTAAACACCAGAAAGGCTATCATTTTGGGCATTTAAAGTCAGCTAGGGTACCTGGCTGGGTGTTAAACGCCCAAAGAGGTAGCATTATGGGCGTTAAACGCCAGAATAGATAGCATTCTGGGCGTTTAATGCCAGGATGAGACAAGGGAGGTGATTTTTTTTCCAATTCAAATTTTTTTAAATTTTCATGTTTTAATTCATAATTTTAAAATCTTATATTTCCACATTTTCAAAAATCTTTGCTAACAATTAATGATTTGATTCAAAAATTGCAAGTTTGTTACTTTCTTGTTAAGAAAGGTTCAAGCTTTAAATTCTAGAATCATATCTTTTAGTTTCTTGTTAGTCAAGTCATCAATTTTAAAATCAAATCTTTTTCAATCAAATCTTTTTCCATCATATCTTTTCAATCATATCTTTTTAAAATAATATATTTTTCAATCATATCTTTTTCAATCATATCTTTTTCAATCATATGCTTTTAAATTTTGATTTCAAAATCTTTTTTCTAACTTCTTATCTTTTCAAAATTATTTTCAAATCTTTTTCAACTAATTATTATTTCTTATGTTTTTCAAAACCACCTAACCACTTTTCAACTTCCAATTTTCGAAAATTACTAACCATTTTTTCAAAAATCTTTTTAATTAACTAATTATTTTAGTTTTACTTTTTGAAAAACTCTCTCTCTCATCTCTTTCTATTTATTTGCTAACACTTCTTTTCTACTTATAATTCGAACCCTCTCTCCCTCTGTGTTCGAATTCTTCTTATTCTTTCTCTACCTTATTCCTCTATTCTTCTTTTCTGCTGACACATCAAGGAATCTCTATACTGTGACATAAAGGATTCCACTACTCCCTCTGTTCTCTTATTTTTCATATGAGCAGAAACAGGGATAAAGACATTTTTGTTGAAGCTGATCCTGAATCTGAAAGGACTCTGAAGAGGGAGCTAAGAGAAGCTAAAGCACAACACTCCGGAGAGAACCTCTCAGAGAATTTCAAAAAAGAAGTAGACATGGCAGCCGAACCCAACAACACTGCTAGAGATGCAAGGAAGATGCTTGGTGACTATACTACAGCAACTTCCAACTTCTATGGAAGAAGCATCTCTGTTCCTACCATTGGAGCAAACAACTTTGAGCTTAAGCCTCAATTAGTTTCTCTGATGCAGTAGAATTGCAAGTTTCATGGACTTCCATCTGAAGATCCTCATCAGTTCTTAGCTGAATTCTTGCAGATCTGTGATACTGTTAAGACCAATGGGGTTGATCCCGAGGTCTACAAACTTATGATTTTCCCTATTTTCTGTAGGAGACAGAGCTAGAACATGGTTGGACTCACAACCTAGAGAAAGCCTGAACTCTTGGGACAAGTTGGTCAATGCTTTCTTGACCAAATTTTTTCCACCTCAAAAGATGAGCAAGCTTAGAGTAGAAGTCCAAACCTTCAAAAGAAGGAAGGTGAATCCCTCTATGAAACTTGGGAAAGATATAAGAAATTAACCAAAAGGTGTCTTTCTGACATGCTTCCAAAATGGAGCATCATATTTATATTCTATGATGGTCTGTCTGAGTTATCCAAGATGTCATTGGACCATTCTGGTGGTGGATCTCTTCATCTAAAAACCCCTGCAGAAGCCCAAGAACTCATTGAGATGGTTGTAAATAACCAATTCATATATACTTCTGAGAGAAATACTGTGAATAATGGGATGACTCAGAAGAAAGGAGTTCTTGAGATCGATACTCTGAATGCCATATTGGCTCAAAACAAAATATTGACTCAGCAAGTCAATATAATTTATCAGAGTTTGTCTGGATTGCAAGCTGTATCTGGCAGTACTAAGGAAGCCTCATCTGAAGGAGAAGCTTATGGAAACACCTATAATCCTTCATGGAGAAATCATCCAAATTTCTCATGGAAGGATCAACAGAAGCCTCAACAAGGCTTTAATAATACTAATGGTGGGAGAAATAGGTTTGGCAATAGCAAGCCCTTTCTATCATCCTCTCAGCAACAGATAGAGAATTCTGAACAGACCCCCACTGGCTTAGCAAACATAGTCTCTGATTTATCTAAGGCCACTCTCAGTTTCATGAATGAAACAAGGTCCTCCATCAGAAATTGGGAGGCACAAGTGGGTCAGCTGAGTAAAAGAGTTACTGAAACTCATCCTAGTACTCTCCCAAGCAATACAAAAGAGAATCCCAAAAGAGAGTCCAAGGCCATAACCATATCCAAAGTGGCTGAACCTGGAGAGAGTGAAAAGGTAGTGATTCCCAGTGAGGAAGACTTCAAGGGACGTCCACTGACCAATAAGGAGTTCCCTATTGAGGAACCAAAGGAATCTGAGGCTCATACAGAGACCATAGAGATTCCACTGAACTTACTGTTGCCATACATGAGCTCTGATGAATATTCTTCCTCTGAAGAGGACGAAGACCCTGTGGAAGAGCAAGTCGCTCAATATCTAGGAGCAATCATGAAGCTGAATGCCAAGTTATTTGGTAATGATTCTTGGGAGGATGAACCTCCATTGCTCATCAATGAACTGAATACCTGGATTCAGCAGACATTACCTCAGAAGAAACTGGATTCCAGAAAGTTCTTAATACCTTGAACCATAGGCACCATGACCTTTGAGAAGGCTTTGTGTGACCTGGGGTCAGGTATCAACCTCATGCCACTCTATGTAATGGAGAAACTAGGGATCTTTGAGGTGCAAGCTGCAAGAATCTCACTAGAGATGGCGAACAAATCAATGAAACAGGCTTATGGACTTGTAGAGGATGTCTTAGTGAAGGTTGAAGGCCTTTACATCCCTGCTGACTTCATAATCCTAGACACTAGAAAGGAGGAGGATGAATCCATCATCCTTGAAAGACCCTTCCTAGCCACAACAAGGACTGTGATTGATGTGGAGAAAGGAGAGTTAGTCCTTCAATTGAATGAGGACTACCTTGTGTTCAAGACTCAAGGATCTTCTTCTGTAAACATGGAGAAGAAGCATGAAAAGCTTCTCTCAATACAGAGTCAGACAGAGCCCCCACACTAAACTTCTAAGTTTGGTGTTGGGAGGCTACAATCATGCTCTGAGCACATGTGAAGCTCTATAAGAGCTTACTGTCAAGCTATTGACATTAAAGAAGCGCTTATTGGGAGGCAACCCAATTTTATTTATCTATGTTAATTTATGTTTTCTTTAGGTTGATGATCATGTGGAGTCATAAAAACAGTTGCAGAATTAAAGCAGGAATCAAAACAGCAAAAAATTAGTACACCCTGGAGGGCGAGCTTACTGGCGTTTAAACGCCAGTAAGGCTAGCAAAGTGTGCATTTAACGCCCAGTCTGGCACCATTCTGGGTGTTAAATGCCAGAAATGGCACACAGACTGGCATTTAACGCCAAAAAAAGGTGTCTGGCATCTGGCTGGTGTTAAACGCCAGTATGGGTAGCAGAATGTGCCCAGTCTGGCAATATTCTGGGCATTAAACGCCAGAACTGGCAGCCAGACTGGTGTTTAACGCCAGAAATGGGCATCAGCTTGGCGTTTAACGCCAGAAAGGCCACACAGAGGACGTTTAAATGCCAGAAAGGTGTAAGGATGAGAAATCCTTGACACCTCAGGATCTGTGGACCCCACAGGATCCCTACCTACCCCAACTCATTCTCACTCCTCTTCACACCTTTCTATAACACCCTTCCCCAACACCATTCACCTATCAAATCCTACCCTCTTTCCCATAACCTCTTCATCACTCACATCCATCCACTATTTCCCATCATATAACCCACCTATCCCCACACGGATACCCTTTCTCCCTTACCCTATAAATACCTCTCCTTCCCAACTTCAACTTCACACATCACACACACCTTAACCCTCCTTGGCTGAATTCACCACACACCTCTATCTCCTCTATTTCTTCTTCTCCTACTCCTTTCTTTCTTCTTTTGCTCGAGGATGAGCAAACCTTTAAAGTTTGGTGTTGGAAAAAGCTTTGATTTTTGTTTTCAATAACAATTAATGGCACCTAAGGCCGGAGAAACCTCTAGGAAGAGGAAAGAGAAGGCAATTGCTTCCACCTCTGAGTCATGGGAGATGGAGATGTTCATCTCAAAGGTCCATCAAGATCACTTCTATGAAGTTGTGGCCAAGAAGAAGGTAATCCCCGAGGTCCCCTTCAAGCTCAAAAAGAGCGAATATCCGGAGATCCGACAAGAGATTTGGAGAAGAGGTTGGGAAGCTCTCACCAACCCCATCCAACAAGTCAGAATCTTAATGGTTCAAGAGTTCTATGCTAATGCATAGATCACTAAGAAACATGATCAAAGTATGAACCCGAACCCAAAGAATTGGCTAACAATGGTTCGGGGGAAATACTTAGATTTCAGTCCAGAAAATGTAAGGTTGGCAATTAACTTGCCAATGATGCAAGGAGACCTTCATCCTTTCACAAGAAGGGTCAACTTTGATCAAAGATTGGACCAAGTCCTCGTGGACATCTGTGTAGAAGGAGCCCAATGGAAGAGAGACGCCAAAGGCAAGCTGGTTCAACTGAGAAAGCT
Organism: Arachis stenosperma; assembly: GCF_014773155.1. Taxonomy (NCBI): domain Eukaryota; kingdom Viridiplantae; phylum Streptophyta; class Magnoliopsida; order Fabales; family Fabaceae; genus Arachis; species Arachis stenosperma. The sequence goes on from NC_080379.1 coordinate 70,818,441, forward strand.
TGACCTCAAACCCAAGGCTAGAGGATGGTTAGAGTTAATCCAATGCTCTATCATTCCTACTAGCAACCGATCCAAAGTAACTGTGGATCGGGCTATCTCGATTGGAAAGGAAGTGGAAGTTCATGAGATCAAACCTCTAGAACTAAGGTGGTTGACAAGCCCTCCACTTTGGCAAGGTTATCCTTTCCTCATCTTATCTATCACCTATGCAATTTAGCCGGACTTGTCATAAAGGAAGACATCCTCATTGAAGAGGACAAGTCCATCACTAAAAAGAGGATGGAGCAAACAAGAGAGCCCACTCACGGACCTCAACAAGAGCATGAGGAAGTCCCTTATCAAGAAACCCCTGAGATGCCTCAAGGGATGCATTTTCCTCCACATAACTATTGGGAGCAACTCAACACCTCTTTAGGAGATTTGAGTTCCAACATGGAGCAACTAAGGATAGAGCACCAAGAGCACTCCATTATCCTCCATGAAATTAGAGAGGACCAAAGAGCTATCAGGGAGGAGCAACAAAGGCAAGGATGAGATATTGAGGAGCTCAAGCACTCCATAGGATCTTCAAGAGGAAGAACTAGCCGCCATCACTAAGGTGGATGATGACTACGCATCATGTACCCTTTTTCCTATCTAAAAGGACCATAAAAAGAACACAATCCCATTGAATCAATGCAATTTCATAGAACAAATGATATATATTATGGTACATTGCTGTGAAGTGGTTTATGTTAAATTTCAGGTGGAAAAAGAAGCAAAAATAGCACAAAACAAGCAAATAAAGCTGGGCGTGCCACTTGGTGCTCTGGGCATGGCACACCAGGCAAACATTCCAGCAAGAGAGATTGAAGAGTTCAACATGGGCGTTCCACTTGATGTCGAAGGCGTGGCACGCCAATCTCAATTGTGACTTGGGCGTGCCACATGGGTTCTAGGCGTGGCACGCTAAGCTTGAAAGAATGAAGTTCCAACTTGGGCGTGCCACTTGGTGATATGGACGTGGCACGCCAGGCTTAAGTTCCAGAGGAGTAATTTTGAGCCCCACTATGGGCGTGGCATGCCAAGTCTTGGGCATGGCACGCCGGGGCATATGCCAGCCTGACCTCGTCTCATTCAAATGAAGATATCTTGAGCTACATAACTCTAAATGGAGTGATTCCAGTGCCATTAGAAATTAGACATCCAGGGCTTTCTAAAAATATATAACACATTATGATGGACACTGGAATTGGGGGAGATATTGACCCCGAAATCACAGGGAGCAAAACACGTAACTGTGGAGTTACCAGCCTGACCTCTTCATCTTCAAAGGAACATAACTTGAGTTGTAGAAGTCCAAATGAGGTGATCTTGGTGGCGTTGGAAAGCTGACATCAAGAGCTTTCCAATGATATATAAAACTTTAGAATGAACGTTAAAACTAGAGGTGAAAAAGGCCATTAATTCAGCGTTATAAAACCTGGGCGTGCCACTTAGAATTCTGGGCATGGCATGCCAGTTCTAATGGCCAGAGAGGAGATTTTGATGCATCATTGAGGCGTGGCACGCCAGTTTTGGGCGTGGAACACCAGCTTCACAACATATGGGCCGTGGCACGCCAAAAGTGGGCGTGGCACGCTAGGCTACCTGACAGACTGACCTCTTCACCTTTAAATGAGCATAACTTGAGTTTCAGAGATCCAAATGAGTTGATTCTAAAGGCGTTGGAAAGCTGACATCCAGGGCTTTCCAACCATATATAATATATTATAGTGGACATTTATTTTGAGACCCAACCAACTCCATTATTTCAACATTGCAAAGTGGGTCATACTCCAAAAGGCAAAATCAAGTGGGAGTGGCACTTGGAACCACACGCCAAATTCTTCCTGCAGCCCCCAACCTTCAACCAAGTCTACTCCAACTCTCATTCAAGCCACAATTGTCAACCAATCAAGGCCACAAGAAGCATCTAGAATAGTTTATTTTCATTTCATTGTAATTTGCTTTTAATTTCATTTAAGTTTGTAGTTTAGGAGAGCCTATATAAAGGCCTTAGTTTCATAGAAATTAGAAAAATCTATTAGGCTGGACACATTTGGAGGAGTGAGTCTTCGGACCCTCCTTCCCACCATTGTCTTCTCCTTTTCCATTTTCTTACATGTAAGTATCTTAGTTATGAATTACTAACTCTTTCCATTGGGAAAGAGAGCTCTATTGTTCTTCAATGGATTGATTGTTTTTATTCCTCTTCTTCTATTAATCTCTCTTTGATTTACTAGAAAGGATTTCGTTCTTCATTCTAGCATTCAATTATTTTGGAAAAGAGATTGAATGTATTTGGGTTTTATGGGAACCTTGGGAGAGGAATCATAAAATCATGCTTGAAATCCTTTCTCACACTTGAGTAGGATCTGTGTTTTAGTGTTTGGATATGGTGACATATAATCCTCCCTCTACTTGGACCTATGAGGATGTGTGGTTTAATCAGGGAACAAGCTTCATATCTTCTCATGAGCAATTAGACCAAGGAATTGGCTATTGATCAAGATTTGAGAGATTGAGTCACCAAGGAATTAGGGCTCAATCAATCATGATTGCCAAGAGGTCAATAAGTGCATGATTGAAGATGAGATGAAATCAATTAATCCGGAGAAAGCAATATCTCTTGATCCCAATGTTTATTTTATCTTTCTTTCTTTTATTTACTTTGTGGTTATTTATATTTTCTGCACTTTACATTTCCAGCACTTTACTTTCTTGTACTTTACTTTCCTTGCCATTTACTTTCTTGCACTTTATTGCTTTCTTTTACTTTCATGTCATTTACTTTTCTTGTTGCTTATCACTCAAAATCGAATCGTCTAACTAGGATAATTAATCAACTATTGCTTGCTTAATCCAATTAATCTCTGTGGATACGATCCCACTCCATTGTGGGTTATTACTTGACGACAATTTGGTGCGCTTGCCAAAGAACGGATTCATTATATGTGGGTAGTGAATTCCGGTCATCAGTGGACCCGTTCTTTAATTTCATTGTTCTTATTTTTCTGTTTTTCGGTTTTTATGCTCTATGTTTTGTCTATATTTATGTCTTTATTGCATGATCATTAGTGTCTAGTGTTTATGTCTTAAAGCTATGAATGTCCCATGAATCCTTCACTTTTCTTAAATGAAAAATGTTTCTAAGTGCAAAAGAACAAGAAGTATATGAATTTCGAATTCTATCTTGAAATTAGTTTAATTATTTTGATGTGGTGGCAATACTTTTTGTTTTCTGAATGAATGATTGAACAGTGCATATTTTTTATAGTGAAGTTTATGAATGTTAAAATTGTTGGCTCTTGAAAGAGTAATCGAAAAAGAGAAATGTTATTGATAATCTAAAAAATCATAAAATTGATTCTTGAAGCAAGAAAAAGCAGTGAAAAATACAAAGCTTGCGAAAAAAAATGGCAAAAAATAAAGAAAAAGAAAGAAAAAGAAAAAGCAAACAGAAAAAGCCAATAGCTCTTTAAACCAAAAGGCAAGAGCAAAAAGCCAGTAACCCTTTAAACTAAAAGGCAAGGGTAAAGAGGATCCAAAGCTTTGAGAATCATTGGATAGGAGGGCCCAAAGGAATAAAATCCTGGCCTAAGCGGCTAAATCAAGCTATCCCTAACCATGTGCTTGTGTCATGAAGGTCCAAGTGAAAAGCTTGGGACTGAGTGGTTAAAGTCGTGATCCAAAGCAAAAGAGTGTGCTTAAGAACTCTGGACACCTCTAACTGGGGACTCTAGCAAAGCTGAGTCACAATCTGAAAAGGTTCACCTAGTTATGTGTCTGTGGCATTTATGTATCCGGTGGTAATACTGGAAAACAAGATGCTTAGGTTCACGGCCAAGACTCATAAGTAGCTATGTTCAAGAATCAACATACTAAACTAGGAGAGTCAATAACACTATCTGAATTCTGAGTTCTTATGGATGCCAATCATTCTAAACTTCAAAGGATAAAGTGAGATGCCAAAACTGTTCAGAAGCAAAAAGCTACAAGTCCCGCTCATCTAATTAGAACTAAGCTTCATTAATATTTTGGGATTTATTGTATATGCTCTTCTTTTTATCTTATTTTGTTTTTAGTTGCTTGGGGACAAGCAACAATTTAAGTTTGGTGTTGTGATGAGCGGATAACTTATACGCTTTTTGGCATTGTTTTTAGGTAGTTTCTAGTATATGATAAACCACTATTTTATGGTTTATATTGCGCTAAATTGAGTGATTTTTCATCCATTATTCTCACGCTTATTCATAGAAATTGCCTGGTTTTACATTTGCCTTCCTAATCTTGTACTATGATTGAAAACATGTTTCCTGGGCCTTTAAATTGCTAATATTAACCCTCTCTTATTACCATTCGATGTCATGATATGTGTCTTAAGTGATTACAGAGATTACAGGCAGGAATGGCTTAGAGGAGGGAAAGGAAGCATGCAAAAGTAGAAGGAATAAAAGAAATTAAAGGAACTGCAAAGCTGTCAGCCCTGACCTCTTCACACTCAAACGGCCATAACCTAAGCTACAGAGGTCCAAATGAGGCAGTTCTAGTTGCGGTGGAAAGCTAACGTCTGGGGCTTCGCAATGATATATAATTTGCTATAGCTGCCTTGAAGCCAGGTGACGTGAATGCGTGGATCACGCGGACGCGTGACCTGGCCAAAACCCAATCCACGGGAACGCGTGGACAATGCTTCCGCGTGACTTTGCAGCGACCTGTACGTACCAGAAATTGCTTGGGGCAATTTTTGGGCTGTTTTGACCTAGTTCTCGGCCCAAAAAACACATATTAGAGGCTATAAAGTGGGGGAATCCATCCATTCATGGAGAAGCTGATAACTCACAATTTTAGGTTTTAGATGTAGTTTTTAGAGAGAGAGGTTCTCTCCTCTCTCTTAGGTTTTAGGATTTAGAATTTCTTTTAGGATTAGGATTTCTACTTCTCAATTCCAGTTTCAATGTTCCTTTTATTTATTCTCTCAATTTGGTTTATGAACTCTTTATGTTTAGATTGATTTTCTATTTAATACAGTTTGAGGTATTTCAGATATATAATTTTAATTTAGCTTATTACACTCTTAGCTTTGGTTGAGTAATTAGAGATTCTTGAGTTATCAAACTCCTTGTTGATTAAAATTGGAATTCTTTGCTGATTAATTTGTACTCCAATAACTCTAGTCTTTCCATAGTAGTTGACTAGGACTGGAGGATCAAATTAATTAGTCCGCTTGACTTTCCTTTATTTAGTAAGGGCTAACTAAAGTGGGAGCAAAGTCCGATTCTCATCACACCTGATAAGGATAACTAGGATAGGACTTCAATTTTTTATTGATGGTGTTTTTGCGGAAAACGAATTTCCAACACACAAATCCAACCGGCAAGTGTACCGGGTCGCATCAAGTAGTAATAACTCACTTAGAGTGAGGTCGATCCCACAGGGATTGATGGATCAAGCAACTTTAGTGGGTGATTAGTTTAGTCAAGCTAACATTGAGTTAATTGTGTGAAGTGTAGCCAACAGAAAGTAAATGGACAAGAATTGTAAATGACAGAATGTAAATAGGCAGGAAGCTTAAAGAATAAGCAATGTAAATTGCAGAAATTTAAATGACAAGAAATGTAAATTGCAGGAAATGTAAAGGGGATTGGGTGCAGGAAATTTAAAGGAAAGCAATAAGCAGCACTTAGAATAATGGCAGAATAATTAAATTGCATGAAAAGTAAAAGGGATTGGGTGCTGGGAATTAAAACTTCAACAAGAAAAAGTAAAGAGCAATCAAGCAGAGAATTAAAAGATGGAATAAGTGAAGTAGATTTAAACAGAAATGGAAAATTGCTTGAAGAAGCAACACAGAATGTAACTCAGCTCAATTGTGAAATTTAAAGAGACAAGATCTCAGGGAATCAATGAGACTAGAGAACAAGTCTAGATCTCAAGCCCTTCCTTGATCAATTCAGAGAACAATTTGCAGAAGAAAGAAGAAAAATAAATTGCAGAATTAAAGAGAAGATGAAGCAGTATGTGAATTTCAATTATGCAGAAAAAGTAAACAAGAGATCTCAAGGTGAGATTGAAACAGAATTTCTTCAATTCTTCACCCAAGATCCAAAGCTAGAATGAAAAACTAAGAGAGCTCCCCTAGTGAGACGGAATTGATGCCTTTATATAGGCTTTACAAAGTGAAAAATTAAAACAAATTACAATTAAAATGAAAATCCTAATCTAATTGATCCATGTGCCTTTGAGTGATGATGTGGGCTTTTCTTGCTTGGGATTTGAGGAGAAATGGGTTTGGTTGGCCTTGATTCAATTTGGAGAGGAATTGAATTAAATTGAATTTTGGTTGATTTTTGGCCCATGAGACTTCCAGGAGGCTGCCCTGCCCTTGTGGAGGGCAGGGCAGAAAATTGATGCATGGCACTAGAAATTGGTGCGGCCTTGGTGCGTGGGACGCTTGTTGGTGCGCAAGGATGCTGCCCTGCCCGCGCCAAGGGCAGGGCAGGAAGAGTTTGGTGCGCCAAAATTGTGTTGGTGCGCGCGCTTGGTGCTGCCAGGGGAGAAACTTGGTGCGCCAAAGTTGCTTCTTGGTGCGCCACACAAGATGCTGCCCTGCCCGCGCCAAGGGCAGGGCAATGTTCCTTGGGTTCCTTGTGTCTCCCTCTTCGAGCCTTGGTGGAAGCATTTTGGTTTATTTTCGCTTGTTTTTGGCCCTTAAAGATGCCTTTTGTTCCTGCCTCAATTGGACGCCAAATATGGATTTCTATATATCGTTGGAAAGCTCTAAATGTCAGCTTTCCAACGCAACTGGAAGCACATCAATTGGACGTCTGTAGCTCAAGTTATAGCCCTTTGAAGTAGGCATGGTCATGCTGTGTGCGGCCAGATTTTAACTTAGCGAAAATTCTTGCTTCCAACCACACTTTGCATCACGATTCTGCCCTGCCCTTGGCAAGGGCAGGATCGTGTGCGTGCTGGCTGCTTCCTTTCTTGATTTGGTCATGGGCCACGCTTTTAAAAGCGTGGCCTAAGGCTCCAAAGTGTACCCCAACTTCAAAGTGTGTCCCAAAGCTCTTTTTTTCTCCTTTTTTTGTGCTTCTTTGCTTCTTTTTCTTCTTATTTCCTACAAGATTTATAAAATTAAAATATCAAGAAAATATATCATTTAAGTACAAAAAGCATTCAATATTTAAGCACAAATCATCAATTTCTTATATGAAAAAGCATCAAAAATGGGTATATGATGACTTGTCATCACAACACCAAACTTAAACCTTGCTTGTCCCCAAGCAAGAAAAGAATCATGCAATGGAAATTGACAATCCAAGGTAAGAAGAGTAGCAAGTTAATGTTCATGGAAAGCTAGTTTTCTATGCATGCTACAATTACAAAAGAGATGTAAATGATTGATGCTTCTATCTAGCTTATTTTATGAAATCTTTTTCTTATAATTCTTCCTTGAAACAAGCTTTTGATTTTTTTTTCTCCTTTTGGGTGCTTTGCCCCATGAGTTAATAACAAAGCTACGACTTCTAAATGCTTTGTTTTCAAGTATTACCACTTGATACATAAGCACCACAAGCATTTAATTAGAGGACTTCATTAAGCTCATTTTTTTCTTTTCTTTTCTTGACTCTCTAATCATTGATGCTCAGAGCCTTGAGCTTTGAGGGAGTGCTTTTGCACTTGAGCCTAGCCTTGACTTCTAAGTGTTTTGTTTTCAAGCATTTGGCTTGATACATAAACACCACAAGCACTTAGCAAATGAATTGCCATTGGTACTCAGAGCCTTCAGCTTTCTCATTCTTTCCCTTTTTCTTTTCTTGCCTTAATTGTATTTGCTTCTTCAAGGTTTTCATGATTTTAAAAGATTTCACAAAATGTACTAGATGAAAAACTTCAATTAAATAAAATCCAATGCAATTGAGCAACAATTAATCATACTAGCTTTCCAATACTTGTATGCACATGCTAAAATCTTCTTTAATGCCTTGTTTGTTTATAATCATGATGCTTTATTTCTTTTGAATTCACAAAGCTCAAGTTGGTAGTTATAATGTCACAGCAACATATTATAAATCAAAATTCAAGCTATGCTTATTCATACCACACATGCATACAAAGAATATAAAGACAATCATGCAGTTTATGAAACAAATGAGAGGAAAAGGAACTTTACAACCTTGTAGTTCATCTTCATTATTATTGTCCTTTTTCTCCAATTCTTCCCTTTCCCTTGCCAACTTAGAGTGCTTGCTCATCCTCAAGCAACAATTAGAACAATGGCTATGGGGCTAAGATGGATCATGAATGTCTTACACAATGAAATGTTAGTAGCACATGTGTTTTAAGCAAGCAAAAATGAGAAATAACAATCAAGGCACAAGAGACAGCGACATTTGATTGCAAGCATAAGAAGGTGTGCACAATACTTTGCATAAAGAATAAGTGGCACACCAAACTTAGTGTGACACTTTCACTCGGAATTGATGCAAGTATCTAATAGATATTGGAACCAAATTTTGTTGCATAGCAACACCAAACTTAGAATGCAACCATATGTGAATTTATTTGAACTAAAACTAAACAAAAGAAACTGTTATATGTTAAATACAATCACCAAGCCAAGAATATGTCATGAATAAGGATCTCTTGGTGATATATTAACAAAAACAGTTAAGAAGCAAAATAAGTGGAAGTATTAAAAATTAAGAAATAACTAAAGTAAACAGAATAATAAAGTGTCAAACCAAAAGAAAAACAACACTGTAAAGGCCTTATGATTATGCAGACAAGTGGTGTTGCTTAATGAATTGCATAGAGAATTAAGTGGCACACCAAACTTAGAATCTTAGTGTGTCACTTCCATTTTTGATTTGATGCAATCATCCAAAAAGATTGAAAATAAGTTGTTGCAAGACAACACCAAACTTAGAATGTAACCATATGCCCATTTATTGAATTTAAACAAAGTAAAGAACAAAAACAAAGCAGAGAAGAAATTATACCTACGGTTGGGTTACCTCCCAACAAGTGCTCTTTTAGTGTCATTAGCTTGACATGTTGTTCTTCACTTTCTTCCTCTTCTTCCAATTAGTTAAGAGGAATGACTTCATGGGGGGGGGGAAGTTTCAGCTTTTGTCCCCTTTCTTGGTTTCCTCTCAGCAAGCTTTCTTTTGAAATTGGCTTGGTTGAGCTTGCTTGCTGACTTAGGGACAGAATTGGTGCTTTTGTTAGTTGCCTTCACTTCTTTGTTGTTAAAACATGGTTGCTGTGTGATTTTTGGAGTTTGATCTTCATCCAGAGCCTTTTGAATTGGTGGTTCCATGACCACTTCCTTCATGTGATTTTCTGCTTTACTTGAGTTTGACTTCTCTTGAGTGTCTTCCTCACTAGCTTGTTCTTCCCCTTCCTCTTTTACACTCAATATTTGCTTTAGTAGCTCTTTCATGGAGGAGGTTTGTTGATCTTCCCAAGCTTTCTTCATCTCCTCTTCATACCTTTCAATCATGGATTCAAGTGTTGAGAGTTGTTGGGTCAGGAAAGTTTGTGAGAGTTGTGAGTCTTCATGTTCCCTTGTCATCTCAAGTGCAATTTCATTTTCAACCACCTTGTTCTTCATTGAAAGTTCACTTGATACAGTAGCCTCCTCATCTTGCTCTTCCTCCATTGAAATTTCAATTGATATAGGAACCTCTTCTTCCTCTTCTTCACTCACAGATTGTTCCTCATCCTTAAAACTTGGTGATCCTGAATGAATCTTCCTTTGCTCTACATGCCCTTCTGTTTTCTTGAGGAGGAATTCTTGTTCTGTCCAGCGTTGTTTTTGTTCTTCCATAATTTGTTCTTGTCTTTCCAATAATTCTCTGGACTTTTGAAGGGGATCCTCAGCCACTAGCTCAAAGGATAAAGGTTGAGAGTAATTTTGTGGTTGGTGAGATGAGTTGTATGGATCTTGGAGGGAATTTTGTGTTGAGGCATAATCAAATGATGAAGAATTTTGAAATGAGAAATTGGGAAGTAAGGGTGGATAATTTTTCATGTGATTTGACTGCTCAGAATTTGCAGTTTCTTGGTGATACTCCCATCCACCATGAGGATAATGATATGAATCATTTTGTGGTGGTGGTTGGTATCCCTCATAATTCTCTTGCTCATCTTGGGGTTCTGAAGCAAACCTCCATGGATTGGAGTGCTCAGAATTTGTGTCTTCCTGGTGGTATTCCCAACCATAATTAGAATAATGACTTGAATCATATTGTGATGGTGGGTAATATCCCATGAAGTTTGTTTGATTAAAAGATGAGGTGAACTCTATTTGAATTTTGTAGAACACAACACCAATGAAAATTGAAATTACTCATATCAGATATGAGTTTTGCTTAGTGAGGCAAAAACACAAACACCTTGATTTCAACTTTAAAACAGAGAACCAAAAAAAAATGCTTGATCTAGACTTCTCACCCACTTAATCATTGTTGATCTAATCAATCCCCGGCAACGGCGCCAAAAACTTGATGGTGTTTTTGCGGAAAACAAATTTCCAACACACAAATCCAACCGGCAAGTGTACCGGGTCGCATCAAGTAGTAATAACTCACTTAGAGTGAGGTCGATCCCACAGGGATTGATGGATCAAGCAACTTTAGTGGGTGATTAGTTTAGTCAAGCTAACATTGAGTTAATTGTGTGAAGTGTAGCCAACAGAAAGTAAATGGACAAGAATTGTAAATGACAGAATGTAAATAGGCAGGAAGCTTAAAGAATAAGCAATGTAAATTGCAGAAATTTAAATGACAAGAAATGTAAATTGCAGGAAATGTAAAGGGGATTGGGTGCAGGAAATTTAAAGGAAAGCAATAAGCAGCACTTAGAATAATGGCAGAATAATTAAATTGCATGAAAAGTAAAAGGGATTGGGTGCTGGGAATTAAAACTTCAACAAGAAAAAGTAAAGAGCAATCAAGCAGAGAATTAAAAGATGGAATAAGTGAAGTAGATTTAAACAGAAATGGAAAATTGCTTGAAGAAGCAACACAGAATGTAACTCAGCTCAATTGTGAAATTTAAAGAGACAAGATCTCAGGGAATCAATGAGACTAGAGAACAAGTCTAGATCTCAAGCCCTTCCTTGATCAATTCAGAGAACAATTTGCAGAAGAAAGAAGAAAAATAAATTGCAGAATTAAAGAGAAGATGAAGCAGTATGTGAATTTCAATTATGCAGAAAAAGTAAACAAGAGATCTCAAGGTGAGATTGAAACAGAATTTCTTCAATTCTTCACCCAAGATCCAAAGCTAGAATTAAAAACTAAGAGAGCTCCCCTAGTGAGACGGAATTGATGCCTTTATATAGGCTTTACAAAGTGAAAAATTAAAACAAATTACAATTAAAATGAAAATCCTAATCTAATTGATCCATGTGCCTTTGAGTGATGATGTGGGCTTTTCTTGCTTGGGATTTGAGGAGAAATGGGTTTGGTTGGCCTTGATTCAATTTGGAGAGGAATTGAATTAAATTGAATTTTGGTTGATTTTTGGCCGATGACACTTCCAGGAGGCTGCCCTGCCCTTGTGGAGGGCAGGGCAGAAAATTGATGCATGGCACTAGAAATTGGTGCGGCCTTGGTGCGTGGGACGCTTGTTGGTGCGCAAGGATGCTGCCCTGCCCGCGCCAAGGGCAGGGCAGGAAGAGTTTGGTGCGCCAAAATTGTGTTGGTGCGCGCGCTTGGTGCTGCCAGGGGAGAAACTTGGTGCGCCAAAGTTGCTTCTTGGTGCGCCACACAAGATGCTGCCCTGCCCGCGCCAAGGGCAGGGCAATGTTCCTTGGGTTCCTTGTGTCTCCCTCTTCGAGCCTTGGTGGAAGCATTTTGGTTTATTTTCGCTTGTTTTTGGCCCTTAAAGATGCCTTTCGTTCCTGCCTCAATTGGACGCCAAATATGGATTTCTATATATCGTTGGAAAGCTCTAAATGTCAGCTTTCCAACGCAACTGGAAGCACATCAATTGGACGTCTGTAGCTCAAGTTATAGCCCTTTGAAGTAGGCATGGTCATGCTGTGTGCGGCCAGATTTTAACTTAGCGAAAATTCTTGCTTCCAACCACACTTTGCATCACGATTCTGCCCTGCCCTTGGCAAGGGCAGGATCGTGTGCGTGCTGGCTGCTTCCTTTCTTGATTTGGTCATGGGCCACGCTTTTAAAAGCGTGGCCTAAGGCTCCAAAGTGTACCCCAACTTCAAAGTGTGTCCCAAAGCTCTTTTTTTCTCCTTTTTTTGTGCTTCTTTGCTTCTTTTTCTTCTTATTTCCTACAAGATTTATAAAATTAAAATATCAAGAAAATATATCATTTAAGTACAAAAAGCATTCAATATTTAAGCACAAATCATCAATTTCTTATATGAAGAAGCATAAAAAATGGGTATATGATGACTTGTCATCATTTATACCTTGCCAAGAGATTTTATAATTATTAATTTATTTTCCTTGCCATTTAAATAACCTGTTCCTTATTTTAAAAATCCAAAATTATACTGTTTTCTTTAACCAATAATAAATCATACCTCCCTACATTTCCTTGAGAGACGACCGAGGTTTAAATACTTCGGTTATAAATTTTATTGGGTTTTGTTACTTATGACAATCAAGCTTTTCTACGAAAGGGATTCCTTGACGGTTTAGAAGCTATACTTGCAATGAGGATTTATTTTGTGAAAATTCTAGACCGCACAGGAATTCAGTTCGTCAAAATGGAGCCGTTGCCGGGGAATTGCAAACATGTGCCCTATTATTGGTTATTATAAATATTTTCTTTTTCTTATTTATTTATTTTTGTTTTTGTTTTTAATTTTTATTAGTTACTATGAGTTCTCACCTCCACTGCTTCGAGTTTGGTTCTAATATTGTTGAAAGGAATGGAAGCTATAATAGGAATATGCATCAAGTTCAAAACAATCGAAGATGGACGGAGCCACAAAGATCTGATCAACCCTTTCAGCAACAACACCTTCCAAGATACCATGGACAACGACCATTCTACAATGCATGTCAAGACAATAGTTATGGTGGACCCTCTCGTGACAACCAACACCCACCAAATTACTATGGTCAATAGTCATTCCACGGTGCGTACCAAGATGATAGATATGGTGGACCCCTTGTAGCTACCAACAAGCCCCATCCTATGATTATGAACCACCTCCACAACATGCCTTTAAACTACTAAACTCACAAGCCCCTTTCTGTCATTCACCTCCATATGACCCTAACCCTCAACCACCATACCAACCACCTTATGAGCTATATGAACCATGTATAGAACCACCCCAATTCCAACCTAATTACTCCCAAGAACCACCACCTCAATATTTACCATCTCCATATTCATCAATCCAAGAGCACTATGATCCTACTTATGATAGCCGAGTGCAAAAAGAATCAAGTGATCGTCTCAAGGAAACAGTGGAAAAACTTCATGCAACCCTTCGCCAACTAGATCAAGCGATAAATCGATTACCTTCCCGATGTTCGGACATTCAAGGAACCCCCATGGCTTCATGTGGAGAATCTACTGAAGAACGTGGCATGAAGGAGAAGTTAGAAACTCCGGTGGACAGTGAGCAGCACGATTTTATATTAGAACAATTGGAAGAAGCTACGCCTGCCATTGAAGAGGAAAAGTGGTTGAAGACTTAGGAGATGCAGAACCTCTATAGGAAATTCAAGTCATAGAGCCTTCTTCTAAGACGTTTGAATTTGATGTTGAGAAGGGTGTACAACCTCCAAGGCATACCATGGTTAAAGACTTTGAAGGGGATGATCAAGAGATAGATTTAATCATTGATGAATTCTTATCTACATTTGAATCCCCTACCATTGGACTTGACATCGAGATTAAAGAAGAAGAAGCACAACCTCGCATGCCCTTGGTGAACAATGAAGAAGAGATCGAATTGGAAGAAAGCTACCAAAAGGAAGAGGTTGATATTGAAGAAGCTTGCAAAGAGGTGGAAGTCATCAAAGAAGAGCCCAAGGGAATGGAGCTGGAAATCACCTTGCCAAGGTTGTTGGAGACCTCTCCCCCAAAGCCATTACCATCCAATACAACATTCAAGTGGGTAAAATACTTATCCTTAACTTTTGCTTTCCCACTTGAATATGGGCTACTTGAAACAGATGGTCAGCTTAGAGCTCTTTGTGGCATTAAGAGTAAAAGGGAGATGGGTAGTGGTTGGCAACACCATCCTAGGTTCGTTATGGTTGGAAGCTCAAAATCTAAATGCAAGGGTTGGTGGAAAGCTTGATTGAAAAGGTCTAGGAAGCTGTCTGGATGTCTTAGTGAGAATTTCCATTGCGTGCCACCCGGTTGGAACAATGATGAACAAGGAAAAGACGGGTGCAAAAACAAGGTTTGGGACCCCGGAGTTCAGTCCAACAATCAACACTTTTGGGGTCTTGCCACTTATTTCAGATTGCTTGACGGTTGTATGCGCCTAGTTTGGGATCCCGGAGGCCACCGGAATTACAAATATTTGTGGAGATTCCTGGATGAGTTCAAGCATAAGCCACCATGACAGGGAGCTCACCAAATGTCCAACTTAAGGACTTTAACTAAAAGTCCTAGGTGGGAGACAACCCACCATGATATGATCATTCTTTTCCAGTCTTAGTTTTATTTTACTTTGTTTTCTTCTTAGTTTTATTTTATCCTATTTTTATTAGTGCTCATTCGTCATGTCAGCATCTGCATTCTGCATTCTGCATATTAAAAAAATGAAGAGCACGCGACACGCCAGCGTTGCTGACGCGTCCGCGTCATATGTGCATGCGACAAAAAGGAAGAATAAACAGAAAGTCACGCGGGAGCATGGCTGGAGGCGTGCTTTAAGCACAAACATGCCCACGCGTACGCGTCCCCGACGCGTCCGCGTCACTTGAAAAAAATCAGCCACCCACGAGTATGCATGACCCTGCAAAATCGGCGTAAAAAGGTGTATGGGAGAGAGTTAGGATGGAGTGAGGCTGGAATGGTGCTAGAAGCACAACGCCCCATCGCGCGAACGCGTACCTCATGCGTCCGCGTCAATTTGGAAGTAAGGCCATCCACGCGTGCGCGTCACCCACGCGCACGCGTCACCTTAAATTTTGGCAATTAGGCTTCTGAGTCAGAGTGTTGCGCGAGCGCAAGGCTGCTCTCGCGCCAAAGGCGCAAATCAAGTCACGCGTCTGCGGGACTAACGCGTCCGCGTCACTTGAAGATTTTGGAAATCAGGCGAACGCGTGACCCACGCGTCCGGGTCACATGCGACGCACAGTTTTACTACATCAGCACCAGATATCTTATCTTTTCCCCAATCATATTTCTCTCTTCTCCCTTTTTAATTCTCTCTTATTCCTTGCTTCTTCCTTACTCTTTCTCACTTTCTACTTCTTTATCTCTTTAACTTCTCATCCTTCTTCACTTCCATTCTATTTTACTTAATTTATTTGCATACTTTGATTCATTGCATTTTAATTTTGTGCATATTTTTATTTTCTTTTCTAAATTTATTATTTTTCAATTGGTGTTAAAATTTTCTTATTCAACTATTGCATTTTTTCTTGAATTATTCCGGTGCTTCATGACTTGTTTTATTTTGATTAGGTATTATTATTCATAAGTCAATGCTAACTTTATAATACTAGTATTTCTTTTGCATTGTGATTCCAGGGCATCTAGGCCAGTTTCACTGACCTTTTCTTTTCTGTTTTAGGATAGTTTCATGCATTTTCTTAGTGAATAAGGCAAGTTTTGGATGAAAATACACTCACACCTTGATTCAAGCAACTAATATGAATTTTGCATCATTTCATGAGAATTTCGCTAGAATTGCATGATAAATTGATGATGCATAATCTCATGACTTTGGCTAGAGCTTTGATGCACTTTAATTGCTTAATTTCAGGGCAAAGGAAGCAAGGAAGAACTACATTATAATTCACATTAACCTAGTTAACGTGAACACTAACGTGGAATGGTAAAAAGCTTGCAACGTTAATGAGAAAAGTGGTCACCAATAACGCCTGCGAAGCCATCTATAGCTCATGTTACTTGCCACGTTAACTAAGTTAACGTAGAAGAAAAAGGGAACTCCAACGTTAAGAGAAAACATGAACACCAATAACGTTTTTCTCCAACGTTAGTGGTAAAAGTGAACACCACTAACGTTGAGAAACTTGGCAATGATCCACGTTAAGAGTCACATTAACTTAGCTAACATGAACTCTAACGTGGAAGAGAAGAACAAAAGCCAACGTTAGTGACACTCACTTTTGTCACTAACGTTGGACCAACTAGCATTGCCTATGTTAACTTTCACGTTAAGACTATTAACGTGAAAAGTTAACGTGGAGTTGAGATCAAAGAGCCAACGTTAGTGACACTCACTTTTGTCACTAACGTTGGAAGATGGCATCACTACTACGTTAAGAGCCACATTAACTTAGTTAATGTGAGTTCTAACGTAGAGAGTTTGGGCATTTGGAGCGTTGGTGACAAAGGTGAGTGTCACTAACGCTCTCGAAGGTGAGACACACCTACATTAAGAGTCACGTTAGCTACACTAATGTGAACTCTAACGTAGGAACAAAAGGCACCAAGCAACGTTAATGGGAAAAGTGATTCCCAATAACGTTCGTGAAGGGGTATAAGCCAATGTTATTGGAAAAAGTGAGTCCCAACAACGTTGGCCAAAAATTGAAAAGGCAACGCTAGTGGTCACGTTAAGACCACTAACGTTGGAGTTAACATGGGTACAGAAGGGTGGAACGTTAGTGGAAAAAGTGAATGCCACTAATGTTCCCGAACCCACAATGGCACTCAACGTTAATCTCACTAAATACCCAAGCCTAATTCATATTTCTCTGCAAGCTGGGCCCACTAAAGATGAGAACTGCTTCAACTCAAGATCCAGAGCCCACATCCAAGACTTGAGAACTCACTAGAAGATCAAGAGGAGTAGTATATATAAGAATAGTTTTGAACTATAGAGGAAGCTTGGCACTTTTGGGAACTACTCTCTATAGATTTACTTTTCTGCACTTTTAGCATGGATTCTTCTTTTCTACCATTTTTCATTTCTAGAGATATGAACAACTGAACCCCTTTCATTGGGTTAGGGAGCTCTGTTGTAATTTGATGGATCAATTATAGTTTTCATTCTTCTTCTTCTTTCTTTTCTCTTGATCTTATTAGAAAGCTTTCGATCTTAATTCAATTGGTTAGTTGTCTTGGAAAATAAACTCACCATAACTGGATTTCCTTTGAGCCTTGGAAAAGGGATGAAGATATCATGCTAGAAATGCTTTCTCATGTTGGACCAAATTAGGGTTTGGGTGGATATCGTGACATGTAATCCTCCCAATACTTTGATTTGGAAATACATGTGGTATAATTAGTGACCACACTTCATCTCTTCCCATGAGCAATTAAATCAAGGAATTGGACAATTGTTCAAGCTTAGAGAGATTGGATTGCCAAGGAATTGGGATCCAATCACTTAAGACTGCCAAGGAGATCAATGAATGCATTGATCGAGGAAGAGATGAGAATGAACTTGATCCGAAGAATGCAACATCTCCTGAACCCAATGATTACCCCATTTATGATCTTATCCATTCTCTTTACTTTCTGCCATTTATTTTCATGTTCATTACCCCAAATCCCCATTTAAGATTCTGCACTTTAATTTCTATTATTTACTTTCCAGTCATTTAAATTTCTTCAAGTTCTCAATCTAATTTCTATTTAACTCAACTAGCATATTCTTCTAACTAAAGTTGCTTGACCAATCAATCCTTGTGGGATTCGACCTCACTCTATTGTGAGTTTTACTTGACGACAATTCGGTATACTTGCCGAAGGGAAATTTGTTGAGAGGCAAGTTTCCCGTACATCAAGTTTATGGCGCCGTTGCCGGGGATTAATTGTGATGAACAAACTACTGGTTGGTTGATTACCTAGATTAGACATTTTCCTTTGTTTTGGTTTATTCATGTAATTGCTTTGTTCTTTATTTTCTATGCTCTGTAACTGTTTGTGTTAATGCCTCACCAGGAAGCCCCTACTGCTGACAGCTCTGGCTCTTGGTGATTTTGTTATTAATACAACAGTTTCTTTTACTTAGCTTCTTTTCAAATAAAATTGGCATATGATCACATTATAAGTTTGGTGTTGCCCTGCAACAATCAGTTTTCAATCTTTCTGGATACTTGCATCAATTCCAAGAGAAAGTGTCACACTATGTTTGGTGTGCCACTTATTTTTCTATGCAATGTATCCAACAACACCACTTGTTTGTACAATCATAATGCTTTTGCTTCTTAGGCCTGTAGTGTCATTTTTTAACCAAGCTTGCTTAATTTTATGCATTACTCATATCTTGTTTCACTTTTTTGACAGTCATAGTTGAATCACAATCTTAACACCACTGCTCCTACTTGTTGCTTGCCTGTAAAGCACTTATTCTAAGATGGTCATTGGAAGGAGGAAGTCTGCAGGAAGGGACAACAAGGGCAAAGATGAGTTACAAAGGTTGTAAAGTTCCTTTCCTTCTCATTTACTCCTAGTAGACTTAATGGCAATCATGAATGTCTCTTGTTTTAAATTCTGAGATCTACCTCTGTTCTGTTATGATTACTTTTAGTAATAAGCATGGTTCACCGCTTATCATTGCACCTTCATCTTTCTTACTTGTATGCTTGTCCTTTAAGTTAATCAAAAAGAAAATATTATGAAAAAAACAAGAGTGGAGTTATTTTGTGAAGTGAATTTTGAATGTTTCTGGTAGGATGATTAGTAAGCTAAGTCGGTTCACCAAACAAGGAAAGAAAGCAACTATCTATCCTGAGTCCTATGTTTGAGACACACCCTTTGAGACTAACTAAACAATAAGATCCTAATAAGAAAAGAGGAAGAGCAATAAAAGTGAAAAAGAAAAAAACACAATAAGAAACAATGCTAGGCACCAAGGGTTTCAAAATTGAGGCATGTGTCTGTGGTGTTTATGTACAAGGGATATACATGGATGAATAAGCACTTAGGGGTGCCTTATCACTTGATAACTTGGATTAACTAATCCGGGATTATCAGCTGAAAGTCCACTATCAAGAGTAACCTTTGCTACAGAAGACTTAGTAACCCAAAGAGGTGATGGACACCAAGGTCTCAAGAAAGGAAAAATAACAAACCATGTGCCTGTGGTGTGTATGTATGAGGGAAAGAGACTTGAGGAAGTAAGTCCTTAGGGGTGTCTTAACACCTAGCACCTTAAACTAACTGGTTTGGGAGTGTTGGCTGAAAGCTTATCATAAAGAGTCACCCTCTTACAAAGCACTTAGCAAAAAGAAAAATAAACTTTGAAAAAGAAGGAAGGATCAATAAGAAAGAAGTCTCAAAGGATGCAATCAAGAAAGTGACCAAGGAGTTGATAAAGGCTTGAAACCTAAAGGGGAGGAACCTAAATTGCTATGCATGAAACCCCATAAACCAGGAATTCTACTTCTATTTTATCTTCTTGTTCTTTCATTTCATTCTTCTTATGCTTCAGAACTTGCTTAGGGACAAGCAAGCTTTAAGTTTGGTGTTGTGATGCCAGGGCATCTAGGCCAGTTTCACTGACCTATTCTTTACTGTTTTAGGGTAGTTTCATGCATTTTCTTAGTGAATAAGGCAAGTTTTGGATGGAAATACACCCACACCTTGATTCAAGCAACTAATGTGAATTTTGCATGATTTTATGAGAATTTTGCTAGAATTGCATGATAAATTGATGATGCATAATCTCATGACTTTGGCTAGAGCTTTGATGCACTTTAATTGCTTAATTTCAGGGCAAAGGAAGCAAGGAAGAACCACGTTAGCATTCACGTTAACCTAGTTAACGTGAACACTAACGTGGAATGGTAAAATGCTTGCAACGTTAATGAGAAAAGTGATCACCAATAACGCCTGCGAAGCCATCTATAGCTCACGTTACTTGCCACGTTAACTAAGTTAACGTGGTAGTTAACGTAGAAGAAAAAGAGAACTCCAACGTTAAGAAAAAACGTGAACACCAATAACGTTTTTCTCCAACGTTAGTGGTAAAAGTGAACACCACTAACGTTGAGAAACTTGGCAATGATCCACGTTAAGAGTCACGTTAACTTAGTTAACGTGAACTCTAACGTGGAAGAGAAGAACAAAAGCCAACGTTAGTGACACTCACTTTTGTCACTAACGTTGGACCAACTAGCATTGCCTACGTTAACTTTCACGTTAAGACTATTAACCTGAAAAGTTAACGTGGAGTTAAGATCAAAGAGCCAACGTTAGTGACACTCACTTTTGTCACTAACATTGGAAGATGGCATCACTACTACGTTAAGAGCCACATTAACTTAGTTAACGTGAGTTCTAACGTAGAGAGTTTGGGCATTTAGAGCATTAGTAACAAAGGTGAGTGTCACTAACGCTCTCGAAGGTGAGACACACCTACGTTAAGAGTCACGTTAGCTACACTAACGTGAACTCTAACGTAGGAACAAAAGGCACCAAGCAATGTTAATGGGAAAAGTGATTCCCAATAATGTTCGCGAAGGGGTATAAGCCAACGTAATTGGGAAAAGTGAGTCCCAATAATGTTGGCCAAAAGTTGAAAAGGCAATGTTAGTGGTCACGTTAAGGCCACTAACATTGGAGTTAACGTGGGTACATAAGGGTGGAACGTTAGTGGAAAAAGTGAATGCTACTAACATTCCTGAACCCATTATGGCACTCAACGTTAATCTCACTAAATACCCAAGCCTAATTCATATTTCTCTGCAAGCTGGGCCCACTAAAGATGAGAACTACTTCAACTCAAGATCCAAAGCCCACATCCAAGACTTGAGAACTCATTAGAAGATCAAGAGGAGTAGTATATATAAGAGTAGTTTTGAACTATAGAGGAAGCTTGGCACTTTTGGGAACTACTCTCTATAGATTTACTTTTCTGCACTTTTAGCATGGATTCTTCTTTTCTGCCATTTTTCATTTCTAGAGCTATGAACAACTAAACCCCTTTCTTTGGGTTAGGGAGCTCTGTTGTAATTTGATGGATCAATTATAGTTTTCATTCTTCTTCTTCTTTCTTTTCTCTTGATCTTACTAGAAAGCTTTCGATCTTAATTCAATTGGTTAGTTGTCGTGGAAAAGATACTCTCCATAATTGGATCTTCTTTGAGTCTTGGAAAAGGGATGAGGAGATCATGCTAGAAATGCTTTCTCATGTTGGACCAAATTGGGGTTTGGGCGGATATCGTGACATGTAATCCTCCCAACACTTTGATTTGGAAATACATGTGGTATAATCAGTGACCACACTTCATCTCTTCCCATGAGCAATTAAATCAAGGAATTGGGCAATTGTTCAAGCTTAGAGAGATTGGATTGCCAAGGAATTGGGATCCAATCACTTAAGTTTGCCAAGGAGATCAATGAATGCATTGATTGGGGAAGAGATAAGAATGAACTTGATCCGGAGAATGCAACATCTCCTGAACCCAATGATTACCCCATTTTTGATCTTACCCATTCTCTTTGCTTTCTGCCATTTATTTTCATGTTTATTACCCCAAATCCCCATTTAAGATTCTGCACTTTAATTTCTGTTATTTACTTTCTAGTCATTTAAATTTCTGCAAGTTCTCAATCTAATTTCTGTTTAGCTCAACTAGCATATTCTTTTAACTAAAGTTGCTTGACCAATCAATCCTTGTGGGATTCGACCTCACTCTATTGTGAGTTTTACTTGACGACAATTCGGTATACTTACCGAAGGGAAATTTGTTGAGAGGCAAGTTTTCATGCGTCACATTGATATGCACTTATACTACCTTGCATTACCCACACACTCTCTCTCTTTATTGCAATGTTTGCACTACTGGTATGCCATGTGCTTCTATTGTTTTCTCACTTGCATGTTGTAGCTACCATGTAATTGAGACCCTCATTATTTGGCATTAACCCAACGATATTTTATTTGTTTTTTTATCTTTATTTTTGAGTTACCTTTCTTCTTTTCCTCTTCTTTCAGGATGGCCACCGGAAAAGGAAAAGGAAAAGATCTTCTATATAGGGCAACAGACAAGTCCATCTGCACAATCTTTGGAGAAAAGCATCAGTTGGAATAACCCGTCCACTTGCACGTCTCAGCATACACCGAGGACGGTGCAATCTTTAAGTGTGGAGAGGTCGATACCGATCTCCGTGGGTTAGTACCTTCCTATCTCAACACCAATGTTTAAATTTTCTTTGTTAAATTAGTTGTTGCATTTGCGTGTTTATTTGATTTTGTGCATATTTTACCACTTGGTTGAAGTAATATTTTCTTTTTCAAGATACCTTTTATAGCATTTCACTAATTTGAATTAAACTTTTTGAAAAACTTGTTTGAAGAAATTTTATTTTGGAACATGGTTTTAGAGCTCGAACACACAAAATTAGTGAGATTTTGAGCCTACTTGATTGGTTGCATCTTATCAACCAATATTTTATTTTTTTTGGTGTGTGTTGTTCTCTCTAAAATTGTGATCTTTGTCTTGCTTGATTCTATATTTCCATTGTTTAATGTATGCATGCACTTATGTGATTGAGGCCTTGTTTCATTAAGCTTACATACCCATGTGGCCTTAACCTTTCATTATCCTTTGCAAACCAATTTGAGCCTATTTTACCCCTTTTATTCTTTACATAGCACATCATTAACTCTAAGTGGAAAACAATAATGTCCTTAATTTGAATCCTTGGTTAGCTTAGACTAGTGAGAGTGCTTATGAATTAAGTGTGGGGAAAGTGGGTTTGGAAACATTTGGTTTGGGAATTGAGTATGTTAGACTTTATGTGAAAATATGAAAAATGTTGAGAACATGTTTATGCATTCAATACCTTAATCGTATGCATTGAGAAAAACAAAAGAAAAGAAAAATAAAAAGAAAAATAAAAAAAAGAGAAAAAGAAAAAAAAAAGAGCAAATAATAGAAGGGGACAAAATGCCCCAAGTTAAGTAATAATATCAATGCATATGAGTTGTACTTAAATTTAGGATGCATGAATATGTGGTAAACATAGTTAATGGGAAGTTAGATCTTGTATTATGATTACATGGATTGTCTTAAGTTAGGTGGGAAAAGTTTAGGTTAATTAAGGATTTAGATTTTAGTCCACTTGGCCAAATACAATCCTACCTTGACCCTAACCCCATTACAACCCTTAAAAGACCTCTTGATATGTGTATCTGTGTATTAATTCTTTGTTGATTGGTAGAAGAAAAGCAAGCCTTAGAAAGCAAGATTAGTAGAGAATTGAGAGATTGAACCTTAAACACCTGAGGGATTAGAGTGCATACACTTCTAGTGAAATCGAATTTACGTTTGTCTTGGAGAATTTGTTTATTTTTAACCAAGTAGGTAGAAGCATTTCACATTTAGTTGCATTCATATAGATAGGTTGCATTTTGTACATCCTACCATTCCTCTTCACTCTTACAGTTTCTCTTGAACTTAGCATGAGGACAAGCTAATGTTTAAGTGTGGGGAGGTTGATAAACCACTATTTTATGGTTTATATTGTGCTAAATTGAGTGATTTTTCATCCATTATTCTCACGCTTATTCATAGAAATTGTATGGTTTTACATTTTCCTTCCTAATCTTGTACTATGATTGAAAACATGTTTCCTGGGTCTTTAAATTGCTAATATTAACCCTCTCTTATTACCATTCGATGCCATGATATGTGTGTTAAGTGATTACAGAGATTACAGGGCAGGAATGGCTTAGAGGAGGGAAAGGAAGTGTTCCGAGGGTTTGCCTGAAACGTGCAGCTCGGTCGTCTGGAGAGGCCCGTGGTGGGGGTTCGGTGACCCGAGCTTGGTATGCAGAATGGTTGGTGGTTGTACCTGCAATGACACTCCGATGCTTAAGTTAGCATGGGTCCAAGCAGATATGTGTAGATTTGGAATGAATGCCATACCTGGGTGCTCCAGTGTATTTATAGTAGTTGGCAGTGATCTTCCCTGGATAAGATATTCTTATCTTATCTTATCTTTGGGAGTTTTATCTTTATCTTTGTGGAACCGCCTTTTCCAGGCCTTTTCGGCCTTTAGGTTTGGGCTGCGTTCCTTTTGATGGGCCTTCCTTGCTCTTTGTCCGAGGTCCGACCTTTAGGTGTGAGCTTTAGGATAAGGTCGGACCTCTTGCGAATTTGCCGAGTTGGAGGACCCCGGTCAGGGTATGAACAGTGCCCCTGCCCGAGTTCGTCCTTTTTGGGAGGTCGTGCTCGGGCATAGTAGTCAGTTTTTCAAAATTCAAAATGGCCGTTCCTGCATTTATTGCATTTTACCGTTTTTCCTCGATTTCCGTTCGGGCTCTGTGAAGGCTTTATTTATTGCTCCTTTCCTCCTTTCTGCGTTTTGTTTTTCTTATGCTTTACAAGCGCCGCTTCTTCTTTCCCTTTGTTTTGCTTTCTGGAATCTTTCTTTGTGTGTCTTTCCGGGGTTTCCTCTGTGCCGTTGTTTCGTTCTCCTTGCTTCGGAGCTCTTCGTCTTCGCTTCTTCTTCCAGGTTTGTTTCCGTGTTTCTCTTTTCTTGTGATCGTATGCTTCTGTCCTTTGTGTGGCTCTTGCTTATTTCTTTTTCTTTATGCCTGGGTTGCCCCAAAAGAGGTGCCGCCATTGCTGTTGTTTTTATATGGGGGGGCTCTTTTTTGTTCCCTGGCATTTTTGTTATGTGTTGCCCCACTTTTTTCGTGGGGTCTTTGCTTCTTGCCTTGCTGAATGGTTTTTCGTTGTCTTCTTTATGTGATTTTTTGCCTGCTGCTGTATTTCTTCTTTGTAGGTAAGAATTTTTATGTCTCGAAAGGTTCTTCAAGCGATGTCGACTAAAATTCCGTGTGGTCTTGATTGGGTAGACCCTCTTCCTCTAAGAGTTCCTACCGTGGTAGATTCTGAGTACTTAGTTAGGTTCCGTAGGCATTGTAGCATATGTGAAAATAGAGAGTCTGAGAGGGATTATGAACTAGTCGCCCCGGATTCCGAGGAGAGAGTGTGCTTCCCGCCCCTAGATAGTTCCGAGAAGCTTTTCTTTTACGCTTATGATTGTTTTTTCTCTAAGCTGGGCGTCCGACTTCCCTTTACCGATCTGGAGTCTGAGGTGTTATGGTCTTGTAATCTTGCTCCTACGCAGCTCCATCCAAATTCTTGGGCGTTTTTAAAGCTGTTTCAACTTTTGTGTCAGTTCTTGGGCGTTGCTCCCTCTATCTCTCTTTTTTCCTACTTGTTTGTGTTGGCAAAGCCAGGGTCGGGTGGAGGGAAGGTATCTTGGGTTTCTTTTAGGGCTAACCAGGGAAGGAAGTTTTGCACCCTGTATGATGAGTCCTTTCATGATTTTAAGAACTTCTATTTCAAGGTCCGGGCTACCGGAGACGTCCGACCTTTCTTTTTAGATGAGAGTGGGGAGCCTTCTTTTCCCCTTTGTTGGCAGGAGAAAGTAGTGTCTACTAAGTATACCTTTGAGAGTCTAGATGAGGTGGAGCAGGCTTTTGTGGGTGTGGTAAGCAGTTTATGGCGTCGGGCACCTCACTTGGACACGAAGAAAATGTTGGGGGATCCAAGCCTTCTCCGTTCCGAGTTAGGTAGTTCCCGACCCTCCGAGATTATCTTTTTAGTATTTTTGCTTGTTTTTGTTTTGGTGGAATTTCTGTTTTGGTGATTCTTTTCTTTTATTCTTGCAGAGATGTCTTCTCAGGCGGATTCTATGAAGTTCCTTCGTCGGACGAAGAAATCCGTGGCTGCTTGAAATATTGAGGCTGGGGAGGCTTCTGCCCGATCTTCTCCGAAGAAGACTACTGTGGGTGTTACTACTCGGTCGAAGACTATTCTGACTCCCCAGTTTCGACCTATAAATCAGGATCCTCCAACCTCTGGACCCGGTAACTCATCTCCTCCTTCGTCCTCGGGTCCTCCTCCCAAGAAGCAGAAGACCTCTCAAGAGTTTGCGGGTTTGAATGATAAGGATTTTGATGCTCTCGGTTGGGTTGAACAGCATATTCTCCCTCAGACTTTTATTTCTACCGATGATGTGTCTATGGAGCACCATTTTCAGTATATGGCACGGAGCTGTGTCCGGATGGCTAGTCTTCATGCCGCTATTGCCCGAGAGTTCAAGAAATCCCCCATTGGTGCGACCAGTTCCCGACTTGAGAAGGCTCAGTCCGAGTTCGAGAGGATTAGTGAACTGAAGGCTGCTAGGATTGCTGAGCTGGAGGCGTCTTTGGAGAAGGAGAAAGCTAAAGCTACCGCGGCTGTGGCGGCGGCGAGTTCATCTGAGGAGATGGTGAAGGCGGCGAAGGCGAGTTATACTCGGACATATGCTGAGCTTGTGGAGACAAAGGAGAGGTTGCAATCCGCTCAGGATGATTTTTTCGAGCTAGAAGGACATGTGGCTAAGGGTATGGATGCTATGTTTGAAAATTTGAAGGCTCAGGTCCGGGTTCTTGCTCCTGACCTGGATCTGAGTTTATTCAGTACGGATAATGTTGTCGTGGAAGGAAAGATTGTTCCTGCTCTCAACGAGGATGAGGTTCCGGTGTCTGATCCCAAAGTTCTGACTTCACCTTTGGCCGGGGAGGAATCTGGCGTGGAGGTTTCAAACCGAGATGACGGTGCTGTCAAGGCTGTCCCGATTTCTATGGTTCTTCCTCCGCAGCCTTCTACCGATGTGGAGTCCGGAAAGGATCTTGATTCCCTGTAATCCTTTGTCTTTGGTTTTTTGCCCGGCCTGTGGGCTCTTTTTGGATGGTTTTTACTACCTGTTTAATGCTTTGAACACCTTTTTGCTATTAGCTACTTGTAGTAACTTTTTAGCTTATTATGTGGTGTTTGTTCGCGTTTTGACTTTTAGTTCCGCTTTATGCTTTTTAGTTGTTTTTGGATAACAACTTTTTAGCTAGCGCTTTTCGAAACTTCGTTTTATCCTTCCCTTCGATTTTGTTTCTTCGCTTGTACTTTTTAGTTGTTTTTGTATAGCAACTTTTTAGTAAGCGTTTTCGAAATCTTTGTTTTCGCCGTTTTAAGGCTTCTTTCTCGGATCCGGGCTTTTTCTCGGACCTCGGGGGGGGGGGGGGGGGGCGGTTGAGTACTTCCCTTCGTTGGGTCCGGCCTTATTGTTGGTCGGCCTTTTAAGTTATTTTTGTAACCTCTTTTATTTGGCTTTTTGAGCCTTTTCAGAGTTGCTTTATAACTTCTCACATTAATCTGAACCTCGTCGCTTTATCTTTGCCGACCTTGTGTGGTCTCTTGGCAATGATTTTTTGCGTTTTGCCGAGCATAAATTAATGCGCCTTGGCGGGGTACTTTTCGGGATTTGTTTCATCATGAAGAAGAAGGAGAAGGAAAAGAGAAAAATTCGATTAGTATTTAAAAAAGAAAGAATATTTACAGAGTGTTTACCCTTGGCTAGGTCGGGTGCTTTTCTTGTCCGGGTGTCTCATTAAAAAACCCTTGTAGGGAAAAAGAGTACACCTCGGGTTAGGTTTTTCTAGCTGTAGTATCGTTTTAGATTGCAGGCGTGCCAGGCCCTGGGCAACTCATTACCTTCTAGGTCGGATATTTTGTAATAGCCTGTTCCTAAGACTTCTGTTACCTTGTAAGGTCCTTTCCAATTTGCAGCTAGCTTCCCTTCTCCCGACTTTTGTGTTTCGATGTCGTTTCGGATCAGAATCAGGTCGTGCATTGAGAAGCTTCGTTTTATTACTTTCTGATTGTATCTGAGGGCCGTTCGCCGTTTTGAGGCTTCCTCTCGGATCCGGGCTTTTTCTCGGACCTCGGGGAGGAGGTCGAGTTCTTCCCTTTGTGCCTGTGGGTTACCTTCTTCGTTGTAGAAGATGATTCGGGGTGACCCTTCATCTATTTCGATAGGAATCATTGCCTCCATCCCGTAAGCTAGTCGGAATGGTGATTCTCCCGTTGTAGAGTGTGGGGTTGTCCGATATGCCCATAGCACCTGGGGGAGCTCCTCGGCCCATGCCCCTTTGGCTTCTTGGAGTCTTCGTTTTAACCCGGCCAAGATGACTTTATTTGCGGCCTCCGCTTGTCCATTGGCTTGTGGGTGCTCGACTGATGTGAATTGCTGTTTGATTTTTAGCTCGGCCGCCAAGTTCTGAAAACTTGTGTCTGTGAACTGTGTTCCATTGTCTGTGGTGATGGAGTAGGGGACTCCGAACCTTGTGACGATGTTTTTGTATAGGAATTTGCGGCTTTTCTGAGCCGTGATGGTGGCTAAGGGTTCAGCTTCGATCCACTTTGTGAAGTAGTCGACCCCTACTATGAGGTATTTGACTTGCCCCGGTCCTTGGGGAAACGGGCCGAGTAGGTCAAGTCCCCACTTTGCGAAGGGCCATGGTGCGGTGATGCTGATGAGGTCTTCAGGTGGTGCTTTGTGAAAATTGGCGTGTTTTTGGCAGGGGGCATATTTTCACAAATTCCGTTGCGTCTCTTTGCAAGGTCGGCCAGTAGAATCCGGCTCAGACTACTTTCTTGGATAATGCTCGAGCTCCGAGGTGGTTCCCACACATGCCTCCGTGGACTTCTTCGAGGACGCTCTTTGTTTCTGAGGTCGGGACACACCTAAGGAGGGGGTTTGAGAATCCTCTTCTGTATAATATGTCGTGAATTAGTGTATAATTCTGGGCGTCTTTCGTGAGTCTTCTAGCTTCCTTTCTTTCGGCGGGGAGAGTTCCCGACTTCAGGTAGTTGAGTATGGGGGTCATCCATCCTTGCTGTTGGTTGGATATATTTAGCGCTTCTTCCTCTCTTAGCACGGAGGGAGATTGTAAGGTTTCCTGGAGGAGACTTCTGTTGTTGCCTCCGGGCTTGGTGCTGGCAAGCTTTGAGAGGGCGTCCGCCCGGGCGTTTTGTTCCTGAGGTATGTGCTGAATCTGTATCTCTAAAAAGTGGCGTAGTTGTGCCTGTGTTTGGTCCAGGTATTTTTTCATAGTGGGGTCTTTGGCCTGGTAGCTTCCATTTACTTGTGATGTGACGACCTGGGAGTCGCTGAAGATCGTGATTTTTTGGGCTCCGACCTCTCCGGCTAGCTTTAGACCTGCTAGTAGGGCCTCGTATTCGGCTTGGTTGTTCGAAGCCTGGAACTCGAATTTTAGGGATAGTTCTATCCGCGTTCCTTGGTCGCTTTCGAGTATAACCCCGGCTCCGCTTCCTGTTTTGTTTGAGGACCCGTCGACATACAGGTTCCACGAGAGTGGGGTTCCAGGGGTCTCCGTGTATTCTGCGATGAAGTCGGCTAGATACTGGGATTTTATGGCAGTTCGGGTTTCATAGTGGAGGTCGAACTCGGACAGTTCCACCGCCCATTGCAGTATTCGTCCTGCCAGATCTGTTTTTTGGAGGATGTGTCTCATTGGTTGGTTTGTCCAGACTTTGATGGTGTGGGCTTGAAAGTAGGGACGGAGCCTCCGAGCTGTGAACACTAGGGCGTAGGCGAATTTTTCTATTTTCTGATAGTTTAATTCGGCCCCTTGTAGTGCCTTGCTTACAAAGTATATGGGGTGTTGTCCTTGGTCATTTTCTCGTATTAACGCTGAAGCGACTGCTCGATTTCCAACCGAGAGGTATAGTACGAGTTCTTCTCCCTTTAGAGGTCGGGTTAGGATTGGTGGCTGCCCGAGGAATTCCTTGAAGTCTTGAAAGGCCTTTTCGCACTCCGGGGTCCATGAGAAGGGTTTCCCTTTCTTTAGGAGTGAGTAGAGAGGTAGTGACTTTATCGCTGATCCCGCCAAGAATCTTGATAGGGCGGCTAGCCTTCCATTTAGTTGTTGTACTTCTTTGACACACGTCGGGCTCTTCATATTGAGTATCGCTTGGCATTTGTCCGGGTTTGCTTCGATGCCCCTTTGAGTCAGCATGAAGCCTAAGAACTTTCCGGCTTCTGCGGCGAAGGTGCACTTTGTCGGGTTAAGTCTCATGTTGTGTTTTCTGAGGGTGCCGAAAATACTGGCGAGGTCGGTCAGCAAGTTTCTGTCTTCTTGTGTCTTTACCAGCATGTCGTCGACGTACACCTCCAGCTGTAGTCCGATGTGCTCTGAGAACACTTTGTTCATTAGCCTCTGGTAGGTTGCCCCTGCGTTCTTTAGCCCGAAGGGCATTACTACGTAGCAGTAGTTTGCCCTTGGGGTTATGAATGAGGTCTTTTCTTGGTCGGGTCCGTACATTGGGATTTGATTGTATCCCGAGTATGCGTCCATGAAGGAGAGATATCTATAGCCTGAGGCTGCGTCTACTAATGCGTCGATGTTTGGTAGTGGATATGGGTCTTTGGGGCAGGCTTTGTTGAGATCTGTGTAATCGACGCACATCCTCCATTTTCTGTTGGGCTTTTTTACCAGGACCACGTTTGCGAGCCATAGGGGGTATTTTACTTCCCTAATGAACCCTGCATCTAGCAGTGCTTGTACTTGTTCTTCTATTGCTTGCATGCGCTCGGGTCCGAGCTTCCGGCGTCTTTGTTGGACAGGCCGGGATCCCGGGTAAACCGATAGCTTATGGCACATCAGGTCGGGACTTATGCCCGGCATGTCGGAGGCTTTCCAGGCGAAGAGGTCGGAATTCTCCCTTAAGAGGGTTATGAGTTCCTCTTTTAGGCCTGTGTCGAGTTTTACTCCTATGCTTGTTATTTTTTCAGGTGTGTTCCCAATCTGGACTTTTTCGATTTCTCCCTCTGGCTGCGGCCGGAGATCTTCTCGGGATTGAACTCGTCCGAGTTCTATCGTGTTGACCTCTTTCCCTTTTAGGCTCAGGCTTTCGTTGTAGCATCGCCGTGCTAGTTTTTGGTCGCCTTTTAGGGTAGCGATTCCCTTTACGGTAGGGAACTTCATACAGAGGTGTGGGGTCGAGACTATAGCTGCCAGTCTGTTTAGGGTTGGTCGCCCAATGAGGGCATTGTATGCTGAAGTGACGTCGACTATAATGTAGTCGATGCTTAATGTTTTAGATTGCTCGCCTCTTCCAAAGGTAGTGTGTAGCGAGATGTATCCTAAGGGGTGGATCGGAGTATCCCATAGTCCAAATAGGTCGGTGGGGTAGGCCTTTAGTTCTTTTTCTTCAAGCCCGAGTTTGTCGAAGGCCGTTTTGAACAGGATATCTGCTGAGCTTCCCTGGTCAATCAGGGTTCGATGTAAGTTGGCGTTTGCTAGGATAATGGTGATTACCATTGGATCGTCGTGTCCGGGAATTATCCCTTGAGCATCTTCTCGGGTGAATGAAATAGTAGGTAATTCGGGCAGGGGACTGTCTTCTCGGATGTGATAGACTTCTTTGAGGTGTCTTTTTCGTGAGGATTTGGATGTTCCTCCGCCTGCAAAACCTCCATTTATCATGTGAACATGTCTTTCAGGTGTTCGTGGGGTTTGTTCGGCCCGATCTTCATTGTCTCCCCGCCTTCTCTTCCTGGTCTCTTCTCCTTTCTCTGCTATGTATCTGTCGAGTTTTCCTTCTCTGGCTAGCTTTTCTATAACATTTTTTAGGTCATAGCAGTCGTTAGTAGAATGACCGTAGAGCTTGTGATATTCACAGTATTCGGACCGATCTCTCCCTGCTTTCTTGTGTTTTAGCGGTCGGGGCGGTGGGATCTACTCGGAGGGGGGTGTAGCTGTGGTACTTCCGTGGTTTGTCCGAGTTGGGTTCTTCTTTCTTTTTCTGTTCCCGATCCCGATCTCGGAGTGGGTAGGTTGATTCCTTCCTAGAAGAGTCTCTTAGCTGGGAGGTTTCCTCCATGTTGATATATTTTTCCGCTCGCTCCTGTACCTCGTATAGGGAGGTCGGGTATCGTTTGGATAGGGATTGGCTAAACGGTCCTTCTTTTAGGCCGTTTGCTAGTCCCATGATGGCTGCTTCAGTGGGCAAGTGTTGTATGTCCAGGCAGGCTTTGTTGAATCGTTCCATGTATTTTCGGAGAGTTTCTTGGTCACCTTGTTTGATCCCGAGTAGACTGGGGGCATGTTTTGTCTTGTCCTTTTGAATTGAGAATCTTGTTAGGAATTTTTTGGTTAGGTCTTCGAAGCTGGTGATTGATCTTGGTGGCAGGTTGTCGAACCACTTCATGGCTGACTTGGTGAGAGTGGTGGGGAAGGCTTTGCACCAAATCGCGTCGGAGGCGTCGACTAGGTACATTCTGCTTCTGAAGTTGCTGAGGTGATGACTTGGATCGGTGGTGCCGTCGTAGAGGTCCATATCGGGTGGTTTGAAGTTTTGCGGTACCTTCTCTTTCATGATCTCTTGCGTGAAGGGATCGTGGTTGCCCTCGGTGGTGGTGCCGCGTTCTGTTCGGTCTTTCAGGTTGGCCTCTATTTTCCGCAGTTTTTCTTCTAATTCTCTGCGCTTTCGAGTTTCTCTTCTCAGATCTTGTTCAGTTTCTTTCTGCTTCTTTATGTCCTCTTCGAGTTGTTTTAGTCGGTCTTGTTGTGCCCGGACTGCTTCTAGAATTTCCGAGCTCTTCGCTCTTTCAGAATTTTGTGGATCCTTGTTTGGGAGTGACGTTTTTGGGCGATTCTGTTTGTTTCCTCCTGGAGTACGTGGTGATAGAGGGCTGTCCGGTCGTTCTCCGGTGTCAATTTCGTCCTCTTGCTCGGATGCAGCGTGCTCATCGTTGAGAGGGTCGTCCGCCATGGTAGAGGGATGACTTCCAGGTCCCCGGCAACGGCGCCAATGTTCCGAGGGTTTGCCTGAAACGTGCAGCTCGGTCGTCTGGAGAGGCCCGTGGTGGGGGTTCGGTGACCCGAGCTTGGTATGCAGAATGGTTGGTGGTTGTACCTGCAATGACACTCCGATGCTTAAGTTAGCATGGGTCCAAGCAGATATGTGTAGATTTGGAATGAATGCCATACCTGGGTGCTCCAGTGTATTTATAGTAGTTGGCAGTGATCTTCCCTGGATAAGATATTCTTATCTTATCTTATCTTTGGGAGTTTTATCTTTATCTTTGTGGAACCGCCTTTTCCAGGCCTTTTCGGCCTTTAGGTTTGGGCTGCGTTCCTTTTGATGGGCCTTCCTTGCTCTTTGTCCGAGGTCCGACCTTTAGGTGTGAGCTTTAGGATAAGGTCGGACCTCTTGCGAATTTGCCGAGTTGGAGGACCCCGGTCAGGGTATGAACAGGAAGCATGCAAAAGTGGAAGGAATAAAAGAAATTAAAGGAACTGCAAAGCTGTCAGCCCAGACCTCTTCACACTTAAACGGCCATAACCTGAGCTATAGAGATCCAAATGAGACGGTTATAGTTGCATTGGAAAGCTAACGTCCGGGGCTTCGCAATGATATATAATTTGGCACAGCTGTGCCCAAGCCAGAGGATGCGAACGTGTAGATCACGCAGACGCATGACCTGGCAAAAACCCAATCCGCACGAACGCGTGGACGACGCTTTCCCGTGACTTTGCAGCGACCTGTACGTACCAGAAATCGCTGGGGGCAATTTTTGGGCTGTTTTTGACCCAGTTCTTGACCCAAAAAAAAAACAGATTAGAGGCTATAAAGTAGGGGAATCCATCCATTCATGGAGAAGCTGATAATTCACAATTTTAGATTTTAGATGTAGTTTTTAGAGAGAGAGGCTCTCTCATCTCTCTTAGGTTTTAGGATTTTGGATTTCTTTTAGGATTAGGATTTCTACTTCTCAATTTCCAGGTTCAATGTTCCTTTTATTTATTCTCTCAATTTGGTTTATGAACTCTTTATGTTTAGATTGATTTTCTATTTAATACAATTTGATGTATTTCAGATATATGATTTTAATTTAGCTTTTTACACTCTTAGCTTTGGTTGAGTAATTACAGACTCTTGAGTTATCAAACTCCTTGTTGATTGAAAATTGGAATTCTTTGCTAATTGATTTGAATTCCCCTAACTCTAGTGTTTTCCTAGGAATTGACTAGGACTTGAGGAATCAAATTGATTTATCCACTTAACATACCTTCATAGTTAGAGGTTGACCAAGTGCGAGCAAAAGCCAATTCTCATCACAATTGATATGGATAACTTGGATAGGACTTCTAATTCTCATACCTTGCCAAGAGCTTTATTAGTTATTAATTTAATTTTTTACAATTTACTTTTCTTGTTTAACCTATTTAAAAACCCCAAAAAGATACTTTTTCCAGAGCCAATAATAAAACACACCTCCATGCAATTCCTTGAGAAGATGACCCGAGGTTTGAATTCTTCGGATATCAATTTTATTAGGGGTTTGTTATTTGTGACAACCAAAACTTTTGTACGAAAGGATTCTCTGTTGGTTTAGAAACTATACTTACAACACGATTATATTTCTATGAAATTCTTTTCCGATAGAAATCCGATCGTCAGTATGTTTTAGTCACTCTTTAGTATATTTTTATTAGTTTTTTTTTTTGCAAAATTCACATTTCTGGACTTTACTATGAGTTTGTGGGATTTTCTGTGATTTCAGGTATTTTCTGGCTAAAATTGAGGGACCTGAGCAAAAATCTGATTCAGAGGCTGAGAAAAGACTGCAGATGCTGTTGGATTCTGACCCTCCTGCACTCGAAGTGGATTTTTTCAAGCTAGAGAAACCCAATTGGCGCGCTCTCAATTGCATTGGAAAGTAGACATCTTGAGCTTTCCAGCTGTATAACAGTTCATACTTTGCCCGAGATTTCATGGCCCAAACTGGCATCCAAAAACCCACCAAAGACCCTTTTCTGGCGTAAAACGCCGGAACTGGCACCAAAGCTGGAGTTAAACTCCAAGGATGGCCTATGCACGTGAAAGCTTCAAGGCTCAGCCCAAACACACACCAAGTGGGCCCCGGAAGTGGATTTCTACACTATCTACTCATTTTCTGTAAACCTAGTTTACTATTTTAGTATAAATAGCACTTTTTACTATTGTATTCGGAGTCTTTGACCTTTTGGGAGATCTTCAAACCCTTTTTGGAGGCTGGCCATTTGGCCATGCCTAGACAATTTTGTTCTTATATATTTTCAACGGTGGAGTTTCTACACCTTATAGATTAAGGTGAGGAGCTCTGCTGTTCCTCATGAATTAATGCAAGTACTATGGTTTTTCATTCAATTCATTCCTACTTATAAAAGGATCAATGGATCCTATTTCGACACTAGTGAGAACCGATAGATGATTAGCCATGCGGTAGCTGTGCCTGGTATTTTTTATCCGAGATGAGAAATCCGACAGTTGATTAGCCATACAGAAACCATAGAGGACCATTTTCACTAAGAGGATCCTACAGCTTGCCATGGAAGGGAGCACACATGATTGGATGAAGACAATAGGAAAGCAGACTTCAGGAGTAACAAAGCATCTCCAAACGCTTATCTAAAATTCCCACCAATGAATTAAATAAGTATCTCTATCTTATTTTATGTTTTATTTATCTTTTAATTATCAACACCTCATAACCATTTGAATTCGCCTGACTTAGATTTACAAGATGACCATAGCTTGCTTCAAGCCGACAATCTCCGTGGAATCGACCCTTACTCACGTAAGGTATTACTTGGACGACCCAGTGCACTTGCTGGTCAGCTATGCAGAGTTGTGAAAAGTGTGAATCACAATTTTGCATACCAGTTTTTATAGGGTTCTCCCATGTAATTCACCTCTTCTATTGTAGGTTGATCTGGATCATAAGCTTCTCCCTCATAAGAGGCTTCTTGAATGCTGCCAGTCGCAGCTTGTGATCCGGTCAAATGTTGAGAGATCATATTGACCAGTTGGGTTAGGATCTTGTTCTGAGCCAATATGGCATTCAGAGTGTCAACTTCCAAGACTCCTTTCTTTTGAGCTAACCCATTGTTCACAGGGTTTTTCTTAGAAATGTACATAAATTGATTGTTTAAAACCATTTCAATGAGTTCATGTGCCTCTTTAGGCATTTTCTTTAAGTGGAGTAATCCACCTGCAGAATGGTCCAAGGACATCTTGGAAAGCTCAGATAGGCCATCATAGAAGATTCCTAGGAAAGACCACTTTGAGAGCATGTCAGGAGGGCACCTCCTAATCAGTTGCTTGTATCTTTCCCAAGCTTCATAGAGGAATTCACCCTCTTTTTGTCTGAAGGTTTGAACTTCCACCCTGAGCTTGCTCATCTTTTGGGGTGGAAAGAATTTGGCCAAGAAAGCATTGACCAACTTTTCCCATAAGTCTAGGCTTTCCTTAGCTTGAGAATCCAACTATATCCTAGCTCTATCCTAATAGCAAAAGGGAAAAGCATAAGTTTATAGACCTCAGGATCCACTCCATTGGTCTTAATAGTATCACAGATCTGCAAAAATTCAGATAGGAACTAATGTGAATCTTCTAGTGAAAGTCCATAAAATTTACAATTCAATTGCAAGAGAGAAACTAACTGAGGCTTTAGCTCAAAGGTATTAGTTCTAATGGCAGGTATAGAGATACTTCTGCCATAGAAGTCAGTAGTGGGTGTAGTGAAATCACCCAGAACCTTCCTTGCAACTCCTTCAATATTCGGTTCAGCTGCAATGTCTGTACTTTCAGTTTCTTATTCAAAAATTTCTATAAGATCTCTTCCGGAGTGTTGTTCTTTAAGTTGTTACAAACACTTCCTTAGAGTCCTCTCAGGTTCAGGATCAAGAACAAAGAGAGGTTCTTTATCTCTGTTTCTGCTTATAAACAAGAAAAAGAAAGTAAGAAAGAAGAAGAATGAGAGCTTTATGTTCAAGAACAGAGGACTCCCTATGAGATGTAAAGAATAACGAAGAATAGAGATAGTGAGAAAAGAAAAAATTAGAGGTAAAAAGAAAAATAAGAAACAAAGATAATTTAATTGTAGTTTCCCTTTTTGTTTATAGCTTAAAACTTGAAAACAAGAAACAAATTAAGAGTTAAGATAATTAATTAATTAA
Organism: Arachis stenosperma; assembly: GCF_014773155.1. Classification (NCBI taxonomy): domain Eukaryota; kingdom Viridiplantae; phylum Streptophyta; class Magnoliopsida; order Fabales; family Fabaceae; genus Arachis; species Arachis stenosperma. Next base: position 70,855,423 of record NC_080379.1, read on the forward strand.
AAAGATTTGAAAATTAAAGTGTGATTTTCAAAAAAGAAGAGAGAGAAATAGAAGGGAGGTTTTCAAAAATAGAAGAGAGAGTAATTAGTTAGGAAGTTTTGAAAAAAGAAGAAAGTGAAAACAAGTAACTAATTAAGAAAGATTTGAAAATAAGATAAGATAGAAGATTTGAAAAAGATTTGATTTTGAAAATTGAAATTTGAAATTTGAATTTTAAAATTTGAATTTTGAAAATTGAATTTGAATTAAGATAAGATAAGATTTTGAAAATTAAATTTTAAATTTTGAATTTAAAACAAGATAATATAAAGATTTGAAAAAGATTTGATTTTTAAAAATATTTGATTTTAAAATTCAAATTTAAAACAAGATAAAATAATGATTTGAAATATAATGAAAGATAACAAAAGATAAGATAAAGATTTGAAAAAGATTTGAATTTTAAATTTTAAAAGAAAGATAAGATAAGATAGAATCAAATTAAAAGAAAGATATGATAAAATATAAAAAGATAAGATTTAAAATTTGATTTTTGAAATTAAGATAAGATAAGATGTTGATTTTGAAATTAAAATCTGAAATTTTGTTTGAAAGTTTTGAAAATGGTTTTGAAATAAAGATAGAAAAGATATTTTTTGATTTTTTGAACTAATGAAGAAAGAGAAAAACAACCAAAAGACACCAAACTTAAAATTTTTAGATCTAAAACAAGTAAAGTAACCAGAACAACTTGAATACCAAGGAAGAACACAAAGAACAAGTTTTCGAAAATTTAAAGAAATAAACAACACACACAAGACACCAAACTTAAGATTTTTGAAATCAAAGAAACTTAAAGACTCAAGATGACTAAAAAAGACACCAAACTTAAAGATTGACACAAGACTCAAACAAAAGACACTATTTTTGAAAAATTTTGGAAGAAGAAAATAGGAAATTCAAAACTTTAACAAGAACAAAAACAAAAGACTCAAAGAAAATTAAAAAATACCTAATCTAAGCAACAAGATAATCCGTTAGTTTGTCAAATCCAAACAATCCCTGACAACGGCGTCAAAAACTTGGTGCACGGAAATTAACTCCGCACCACTGAACCAGCAAGTGCACTATGTCATCCAAGTAATACATGAGGTGCGTCAGGGTCGATCCCATGAGGATTGTTGGTTTGAAGCAAGCTATGGACACCTTGTAGATCTTAGTCAGGCCATTAGAAAAGATAGTTTGTTGAGATGAACGCATAAAACATAAATAGGAATGAAATTACTTAATTTGAATGAAACCAGTGATAAGAGAATGGTTGAGACTTCAGAGATGCTTCATTCTTCTGGATCAACCTTTCCTACTGTCTTTCTCCAACTATGAGTGATTCCTTCCATGGCAGGCTATAAGTGATCAACACCGTACAGTCGCGGCCACTGAATCTTCCTCTCTCAGGCCGAACACCAGGTTTAGTGTACACCCAATCTTCTAGTTACTCCCTTGTGGGCGCTGGACGCTAGGAATGGGGCTGGTGGCTCACATTGAACGCCAATTTTGGGCCTTCATTTCCAAAACAAAGTATGGACTATTATATATTTCTGGAAATCCCTGGATGTTGGCGTTTCATAGCCATTAAGAGCGTGCCATTCGAACTTTTGTAGCTCCAGAAAAACCCTTTTGAGTGCACGGAGGTCAGATCCTGACATCATCTACAGTCCTTTCTCTGCTTCTGAATTAGACTTTTGCTCAAACTCCTCAATTTCAGCCAGAAAATACCTGAAATCACCATAAACACACACAAACTCAAAGTAAAATCTAAAAATATGAATTTTTCACTAAAACCTATGAAAACTTAATAAACTTAAACAAAACATAATAAAAACTATATGAAAATGATGGCAAAATTGTATAAAATATTCGCTCATCAGATTGCAATTGCGATTTTTATTTCATTATTTTATACTCAAATGGATGGTTATTTGTACTAGACAAAATATGCTAGAGCTAGTTTTTCTATTAAGTATGGAGTTCTGCATTCAAGGTAATGAAATGATATTGATTTGATTAATAACTATAACTATAGGAAGAGTCAAATCTAATTAGCATAACCAAGTTATTTTTGTACAAAGGTTTCCGACATTGTGGTCATTGGACACAGTGCTTGTGGTGGTATTAACGGGCTCTTGTCTTTCCCATACGATAGAGCCTATTCCACATAAGTTATTTTTTTGCATTACACTAAATTTATATTTATGTTCTCATCTATTATAACGATGAAAGCAAAAATAATTAAATTTTAACAATTTTTGGTACAATAAACTACCCAGTGTTGCAATTTTAATCATTTTAGCTGGCCAACTTGCTTTTTTATTAGAATGTATAAAGAAAAGGACTACCTAGTCTTCATTCAAATTATTGTGCACTTTTGATTCATAATGAATTTTACATTCTATATCATTTTTTATTTATATTTTCTCTTTAACCTGTCCAGTGATTTTATTGAGGAGTGGGTCAAAATTGGCTTACCCGCCAAGACTAAGGTTAAGGCACAATATGGTGATGCACCTTTTGCAGAGCAATGGTTTCACTGTGAGAAGGTATAAGACAATAAAGAATTACAAGAATAAAAAAATAACATACTGAAGAATTTTGATACACTTATAAACTTGTTTACCAATTATTACAAATCAAACTAATAGGTTGAGTTTGCTATTAACAGATGGATAAAGCCTCTATGGTGGGTGATGCCATTGAATATATAAAGGAGCTGCTCAGAACGGTCAATGAGCTCAAATTACTGGTGGAGAAGAAAAGATTTTGAAGGGAGTGATGCAAAAGGCAGAAAGCGAAAGATGATGCTGCAGAGAGCTGCAACATAAAGCCTTTCAGCAATCCAGATGGATGCATAAGGACCTCATGGTTTCAAAGAAAATCAAAAGATAGCAAGGTTGATGTGTGGATTGTTGATGATGATGTTACAATCAAACTCTTCCAGTGGAAGAAGATTAACTGTCTGCTTTCAGTCGCCAAGGTTCTGGATGAACTTCAGTTGGAACTTCACCATGTTGCAGGTGGACATGTTGGCGAATATTATAGTTTCTTGTTCAACAACAAGGTTCGTATTTCTTTTTGACATGAAACTAACAAGGGCAACCATAAATCTTTTGAATTACATTGTTATGCTTCTATATTTAACTATGGCCTGTTTCACTGAGGCAGACAATAGAAGGTTCTTTAGTCTATGTCAGTGTTATAGCCAACAGGGTGATCGATGTTATGGACACTCAGTATGTAGCAGCAGTTCCACATATAAGTAGCTATTAGGTTAAGGGGATAACAGTTTCAAGTTCAGGTACCAAAGTTTAAGTAACTAGTTACATGTACAAAAATAAGAAAAGAGAACTGTCTTTATTGCAAACTATGATCTGTCGAGGTTATTGAGTAACCTAAGCTGATAGTATATTATTCCTTATCGATGATTATAACTACATTAATTTTTATTTTTCTATTAACTACATTTCATTTATTTATCTACTTTGAATTTTGAATTATGGTTCAATATAAATGTGCAAGGGTCTAACATGCTTGATTTGTGCTGCACTTTGTGTTCAAGAGAGTGAAATTTTCAATTACTTGTTGATGACATGGAACAGTACGAAGTACTTGAGCAAATTGGAAAAAGGTGCTTTTAGTTCTACACTTCTTGTCAAGGATCAGCTTCAGAAGAAAAAATGGGATACAATTATTTCATTTCACACAATTTGGATGTAGAGTTTCATTGATTTTGTGACTTGTGTCTGTTATTTAAGATTAGGAGTTGAATTATGTAAATTTACATATAATTTGTTTGGACAGTTTGTCTTGTGCACAAGTCATACTAATGAAAACAGTGCCTCTTGGCATACTTCTAAGGGTGTGTTGAAGTTCATGAAAGTTGAAGGCTTAACTATATATCATGTCAAAAGCCACTTGTAGGTATGCGTACTTTGCTCGACTCCCTTGATTAATTTGCTGGCTTATTATTTTGCTGAAGGGTATGTGGCTTGAAATGCAAAAATACAGGACATCTAGATATAGACCCTACTCATATGAAGATACATAATATACGCTTGGTTCAAGTATCCCCGGTACCACACGAGAAAAGCGAAAACCGTCAAAAACCTTAGAAAACATTAGAAATGAAAAACCGGGCGTTAATTTTAAAGGTTTGGCTCGAAGTTGGGCCAAACAAGCTAAAAACACTAACGGATTAGACCGGGTCCAAGCCCAACATATAAAAGGTTCATTAATGAACCCATTTCCAGCACACACACACACACATAAAAACAACACTCATGATGAAAAGAGAAAGGGGAGGAGAGGAAGAAGAAACACTATTCACCTTTTTCTTCTCTAGCTAATATCTTGAGCTACGGTGCTCTGATTTACGTGCCGTCAGCGGCTACGCGTTCCTCGTGAAGAGCGCTACGAAACCCACACAAGAAACCCTCAAGGTAATCACGAAATCTTCTCAGTTTTTCTCCTCAAAATTTTGGGTTTATAAGGTTTTTGATTAAATGAGTTTTTGTGATTTTGGATGTTTAGGTTTGCTCTAATTCTTGCTTAGCCTTGGATTCTTGCTATTAAATATGTGGGAGAAGGTAAAAGCCACTAAACACTTGTGAATTTATGTTTAATTGGAACCCTAGGTTGATTTGAGGTGATCTATATGTATCTAGTTTGATTATTGTGGCTTTGGGTGCTCTTGGAACCTATTTGTGCTTATTGAAGTGGAATTGAAAGCTTGGTTTGTGGTTGGAAGCTTGGTTGTGCTAAGTTAGAATTTGGGTGAATAAAGGGAATTGGCCAAGGTATGGTTTCGGTTTCCTCTATGTAGTATATAATATTCATGGACACATAGGCTAGTGACCAATAGGATAAGTTGAACTAAAGCGATGGTTAGTGCATTAAATGTTGACGAATTGATGATTGTTGGGTTGAGGGTGATGGATGATGATAATATGATAATGATGATTTACTGTGTAATTTGAAAAGCCATAATGATTATATAAGTGATGTTGAATTGGATGATTTGGTATTATGGTTGTTAAAGTGTGATGTGTTGGTGTTGATGTTGAATATGATGAAATGTAAAAGGAAATGTGGAAATGTTGGTGTATTAAGGCACAAAAGGTCAGTTTTGATGAAAGATGAGGTTTTTGAATGGTTTTGGTATGATTTGGAATGTGTATGGTAAGAAATTGTGTAAATGGTGAAGTTTGGTAAAATTGGGTATTTGGTAAACGTTGTTTGATCATAACTTTTGCCTCGGTTTTCGAAATTGATATAAATTTGTTTAGAATTAAGGATCTTTGAAAACCCTTTAATTTGATATAAAGCTTGCCAAATTTGGAATTTTGTAGAGGAAGTTATGATCAATCAAAGTTGGTGTTAAAAATCTAAAATTCTGCAAAGTTGCAGAATTTCATGACTTCGGATATGTGTGGGCGCACACTCTTGTGCGAACGCACAACCTGCAAAAATTTTGACCTGTACAGATGCATACACCTGTGCACATGCACAGGTAGGAAAGTGCATTCTGTTTGCCGCACTAGCACAGCTTGTGGGCGCACATATCTAAGGGAAAATTTCAACCTGTGCGGACGCACACGTTGGGAAGGCCAATCTGTTGGGGGCGATGGCACGGGTTGTGCGAGTAAACAGATTTTGAAAGTTTTGCCACTTGTGCGTACGCACACCCCTGTGGGTACGCACACCCCTGTGCGTACGCACACATTTTAAAATATCTTGGGCGTGCGCACGCAAAGACCCCTATGCGGCCGCACACGTCCTGTTTCTCAAATTTACTTGTTTTTCAACTATTTTATCTTCCCAACAAGGTTGTAAGCTTCTATAACACCATTTTACGACTTTTGGGCTTGGTTTTGAGTATTAGCAAACGGAGGCCTAGGTTTCTGGCAGGCGGAGCATGGTTTGATGTCACATGAAGGGTGTTGGATACAAGAGATGAGAAATTATGGTTTGTTGATGTTTGGAAACTGAATTGTGAATGGACAGTGGTTGAGATGAGTCGGGGACTCGAATTGAGATGATGGATCTCTGTATACTGAAAATGCTTTCTGAAAACCACTGAAATAATATTTTTACTGAGATTATGAGATGCTATATGCCTGTGGTATACGAAATTGTGATCTCAATGGCGCCAACAACTTGGTATGCACAATTGTAATCTCAACTCTTTTTCACAACTTCGCACAACTAACCAGCAAGTGCACTGGGTCGTCCAAATAATAAACCTTACGTGAGTAAGGGGTCGATCCCACAGAGATTGTCGGCTTGAAGCAAGTTATGATCACCTTGTAAATCTCAGTCAGGCGGATTCAAATGGTTATGGAGTTTCGATAATTAAAATATAAAGAAACATAAAATAAAGATAGAGATACTTATGTAATTCATTGATGGGAATTTCAGATAAGCGTATGGAGATGCGTTGTTCCTTCTGAATCTCTGCTTTCCTATTACCTTCATCCAATCCTTCATACTCCTTTCTATGACAAGCTATATTTGGGGGTCACCGTTGTCAATGGCTATTTCTCATCATCTCAGTGAAAATGGTCCTCTACAGTTTCTGTACGGCTAATCAACTGTCAGATTTCTCGTCTCGGATGAAAAATACCGTGCACAGATATCGTATGGCTAATCAGCTGTTGGTTGTCAATCATGTAGGAATAGGATTTAATATCCTTTTGCATCTGTCACCACGCCCTATGATGAGCGGATATTTTATACGCTTTTTGGGGGTAACTTCATGTAGATTTTAGTATGTTTTAATTAGTTTTTAGTAAAATATTATTAGTTTTTAGGCAAAAATCATATTTCTGGACTTTACTATGAGTTTGTGTGTTTTTCTGTGATTTCAGATATTTTCTGGCTGAAATTGAGGGAGCTAAGCAAAAATCTGAGTTAGGGTGAAAAGGGACTGCTGATGTTGTTGGATCCTGACCTCCCTGCACTCGGAGTGGATTTTTTGGAGCTACAGAAGTCTAATTGACGCGCTCTCAAATGGGTTGGAAAGTAGACATCCAGGGATTTCCAGCAATATATAATAGTCTATACTTTGCGTGAAGATAGATGACGTAAACTGGTGTCCAATGCCAGTTCCATGTTGTAGTCTGGCGTCCAGCCCCAGAAACAGGTTACAAGTTGGAGTCCAGCGCCCAAAACACGTTACAACCTAGCGTTCGACTCCAGAAACAGCCCAGGCACGTGAGAAGCTTAAGTCTTAGCCCCAGCACACACCAAGTGGGCCCCAGAAGTAGATTTCTGCACCAATTATCTTAGTTTACTCATTTTCTGTAAACCTAGGTTACTAGTTTAGTATTTAAACAACTTTTAGAGACTTATTTTGTATCTCATGACATTTTTAGATCTAAAATTTATACTCTTTGACGGCATGAGTCTCTAAACTCCATTGTTGGGGGTGAGGAGCTCTGCAGCGTCTCGATGAATTAATGCAATCACTTATATTTTTCCATTCAAATATGCGTGTTCCTATCTAAGATGTTCATTCGCGCTTAATTATGGAGAAGGTGATGATCCGTGACACTCATCACCTTCCTCAACCCATGAACGTGTGTCTGACAAGCACCTCTGTTCTATATTAGATTGAATGAGTATCTCTTAGATTCCTTAATCAGAATCTTCGTGGTATAAGCCGGATTGATGACGGCATTCATGAGAATCCAGAAAGTCTAAACCTTGTCTGTGGTATTCCGAGTAGGATTTTGGGGTTGAATGACTGTGACGAGCTTCAAACTCCTGAAGGCTGGGCGTTAGTGACAGACGCAAAAGAATCATTGGATTCTATTCCAACCTGATTGAGAACCGACAGATGATTAACCGTGCTGTGACAGAGCATTTGGACCATTTTCACTAAGAGGATGGGAAGTAGCCATTGACAACGGTGACACCCTACATAGAGCTTGCCATGGAAGGAACCTTGCATTATGCTATTGAGTTGAATATTACATTTCAGGAATTCAGAGGACAAAGCATCTCCAAAACCCCAACATATTCTCCATTACTGCACAACAAGTAATTATTTCACGCTCTTTTATTTTTCTAATAATTTAAACTGATAATTTCAATTGACATCCTGACTAAGAATAATAAAATAAACATAGCTTGCTTCAAACCAATAATCTCCGTGGGATCGACCCTTACTCACATAAGGTATTACTTGGACGACCCAGTGCACATGCTGGTTAGTGGTACGAGATCATAAGAAATCTTGATTTTGATATTGGGATTAAGATTTCGTGCACCAAGTTTTTGGCGCCGTTGCCGGGTTGTTCGAGTTTGAATAACTAAAGGTTTATTTTTATTGGTTAGATTAGGAATAATTTATTTTTGTTGCTATAGAGTCATTAAATTCTGAGTCCTTTTTTTCCCTTTTTAAAATTTTTTCAAAAATATTTTTTTTCTTTATCAAATTTTTAATTTTTCGTGAGTTTAGTGTTTTGTTCTAAGTTTGGTGTCAATTACATATTTTATATTTTCCCTTTAAATTTTCGAATTTGTGCTCTTTGATCTTCAAGTTGTTCTTGTTGATTTTTCTTGTTTAATCTTTGGTTTGTCTTGTTCTGTGTCTTTTCTTGTTTTTCTTGTGCTTTTTCAAAACATTAGTTTTCAAGAATTTATTTTTATCTATAAAAATAATACATCTTTAAAACACGTTACATTTATAAATCAGTTGGCTAAAGCGTTGGCTTATGTTCTTGGCAATTGGGTATCTTCTTTTTAAAACTTTTTCAAAAATAATTTTTCTTTAATTAATTCTTGTGCCAAACTTTAAGTTTGGTGTTTTCTTGTTAATCTTTTTTTATAATTTTCAAAAATTTTATTGAAGATTTCTAAAAATTTTAAGTTTGGTGTTCTTTCTTTTGTTCTTGTTGTTCTTAGGAATCTTCAAAGTGTTCTTGAGTCTTCTTTATGTTTTGATCTTAGAATTTTTAAGTTTGGTGTTCCTTGGTGTTTTCCCTCCAAAATTTTTTAAAACAAGGAGCATTAGATCTAAAAATTTTAAGTCTTGTGTCTTTTGTGTGTTTTTCTCTTTCATCATAAAATTCAAAATTCAAAAAAAAAATATCTTTTCTAATTATTTTTTAAGCTACTTTTTCAAAAATTTTTTTAGAAATTCAGATTTCAATTTCAAAATTTTTCAAATCTTATCCTTTTAAAAAAAATATTTTATTATCTTTTTCAAAAATATCCTAACCACTTTCTCTCTCCTCATTTTTTTTCGAAAATCTTCACAAAACATTTTCAAATTTTTATTTTTATTTTTATTTCGTTTTTTTATTTTATCTTATTTTACTTTATTTTACCATTTCGAAAATAAATTTTTATATTTAATAAAATAAACAATATCAACATCCATACCATCCCCTTTGCTCCATCATGGAACTAAGTGGAAATGAACAGTCCAGAAGGACTCTGGGGTCATATGCTAACCCCACTACTGCTTCATATGGGAGTAGTATATGTATACCCTTCATTGGAGTTAATAGTTTTGAGTTGAATCCTCAGCTCATTATCATGGTGCAGCAAAGTTGCCAGTATTTCGGTCATCCACAGGAAGAACCTACAGAGTTTCTGCCACAATTTTTACAAATTGCTGACACAGTACATGATAAGGAAGTAGATCAGGATGTCTACAGATTATTATTGTTTCCATTTGCTGTAAAGGACCAAGCTAAGAGATGGTTAAATAACCAACCTAAGGATAGCATAAAGACATGGAAAGAGCTGAAAAATTTCTAAATCACTATTTTCCTCCCAAAAGGATGACACAGCTAAGGCTAAGCATCCAAGGTTTCAAACAAGGAGATAATGAATCCCTTTATGATGCCTGGGAGAGATACAGAGAGATGCTAAGAAAATACCCCTCTGAAATATTTTCAGAGTGCGTGCAGTTAGACATCTTCTACTATGGGCTTACAGAAAGAGCTCAGATTTCTCTAGACCACTCAGCTGATGGGTCTATACACATGAGAAAAACAATTGAAGAAGCTCAAGAGCTTATTGATACAGTTGCCAGGAATCAGTATCTGTACCTAAGTAGTGAATCTTCCATGAAAGAAGAAGCTAAAACAGTGACTGCTGAACTCAGTCCTGCAGAACAAGCTATGGAATTCAATCAGCAATTAGACTTTCTAACAAAATAGTTAGCGGAATTCAAGGAGATATTGCAAGAAACAAGAATGGCTAATATGAATATGGAAGTACAGTTGAAGCAAACAGAACAGCAATTATCAAAACAAATAACAGAAGAGTGCCAAGCGATTCAATTAAGAAGTGGAAAAACATTAAAAACATCACTTCAAGATATCAGGAAGCCAAGAAATGAGCAAACTACCCAAAATCCCTCTAAGGACATTAAGAGCCCAGAGAGGAATAATTCTGGCGTTCAAACGCCAGAAAATGGGCGGGAAGCTGGCGCTGAACGCCCAAACCATGTTCAGTCTTGGCGTTCAACGCCAAAAGCAAGCAAGGAATTGGCGTTGAACGCTCAAAGGAAGCATAGTTCTGGCGTTCAGATGCCAGAAACAGGTGAGGAGTTGGCATCTAATGCCACTCCAGCTTCCACCCCTGGCATTCAAATGCCAGTGGGGGATCAGACACATACAAGTGCTGATAATAACCCTTCTAAAAAGGCTTCTCAACCTACATCTGTAGGCAATAAACCTGCAGCAACTAAGGTTGAGGAATACAAAGCCAAAATGCCTTATCCTCAGAAACTCCGCCAAGTGAAATAGGATAAGCAATTTGCCCGCTTTGCAGACTATCTCAGGACTCTTGAAATAAAGATTCCGTTTGCAGAGGCACTTGAGCAAATACCCTCTTATGCTAAGTTCATGAAAGAGATCTTAAGTCATAAGAAGGATTGGAGGGAAACTGAAAAAGTTTACCTCATTGAAGAATGCAGTGCAGTCATGCTGAAAAGCTTACCTGAGAAGCTTGAAGAACCCGGAAGCTTTATGATACCATGCACATTAGAGGGTACTTGTACCAAGCAAGCTCTATGTGATCTTGGGGCAAGTATAAACCTAATACCTGCATCTATTATCACAAAGCTTGGTTTGACTGAAGAAGTAAAACCAACCCGGATATGTCTCCAACTTGCTGATGGCTCCATTAAATACCCATCAGGCGTGATTGAAGACATGATTGTCAAAGTTGGGCCATTTGCCTTTCCTACTGACTTTGTGGTGCTGGAAATGGAGGAGGACAAGAGTGCAACTCTCATTCTAGGAAGACCTTTCCTAGCAACTGGCCGAACCCTTATTGATGTCCGAAAAGGGGAAGTAACCCTGAGAGTCAATAAGGAGGAGTTCAAGTTGAATGTTGTCAAAGCTATGCAGCATCCAAACACCCAAAATGACTGCATGAGCGTTGATATTATTGACTCTCTGGTAAAAGAAGTCAATATGGCTAAGAGTCTCGAATCAGAGCTAGAGAAAATCTTTAAGGATGTTCAGCCTGATCTGGAGGAATCAAAGAAAATAATAGAACCTCTGAAAATCCCTCAGGAAGAGGAGAAACCTCCTAAACCCGAGCTCAAACCATTACCACCATCCCTAAAATATGCATTTTTGGGAGAAGGTGATACCTTTCCTGTAATCATAAGCTCTACCTTAGAGCCACAGGAAGAGGAAGCACTAATTCAAGTGCTAAAGACACACAAGACAGCTCTTAGGTGGTCCATCAGTGATCTTAAGGGCATTAGCCCAGCCAGATGCATGCACAAGATCTTATTGGAGGGTGACGCCAAACCAGTGGTTCAACCACAAAAGCGGCTGAATCCAGCCATGAAGGAAGTGGTGCAAAAAGAGGTCACTAAGTTACTAGAGGCTGAGATTATTTATCCTATTTCTGATAGCCCCTGGGTAAGCCCTGTCCAAGTCGTCCCTAAGAAAGGTGGCATGACAGTGGTCCATAATGAAAAAAATGAACTGGTTCCCACAAGAACAGTTTCAGGGTGGCGTATGTGTATTGATTACAAAAGGCTCAATACAGCCACCAGAAAGGATCATTTTCCTTTACCAATCATAGACCAGATGCTGGAAAGACTAGCAGGTCATGAATACTACTGCTTCCTGGATGGATATTCAGGTTATAATCAAATTGCAGTAGATCCCCAAGATCAAGAGAAAACAGCATTCACATGTACATCTGGAGTATTTGCATACAGAAGGATGCCATTTGCCTTGTGCAATGCACCTGCAACCTTTCAAAGGTGCAAGCTCTAAATTTTCTCTGATATGGTGGAAAAATTCCTGGAAGTCTTCATGGATGACTTTTCAGTATTTGGAGACTCATTCAGCTCCTGTCTTGACCATCTAACACTTGTTCTAAAAAGGTGCCAAGAGACTAACCTGGTTTTAAACTGGGAAAAATGTCACTTTATGGTGATTGAAGGAATTGTCCTTGGGCACAAAATCTCGAACAAAGGAATAGAGGTGGATCAAGCTAAGGTAGAGGTAATTGAAAAATTACCACCACCAGCTAATGTTAAGGCAATCAGAAGCTTTCTGGGGCATGCAGGATTCTATAGGAGGTTTATAAAGGATTTTTCAAAAATTGCCAAACCTCTAAGTAATCTGCTAGCTGCTGACTGATAAACGAAATTTAGCATGCCGAATTAGAATTCAAAGATGAATATGATCGTGAGTATAGTCTAATCGACACTTAAATCTCGTACCAAACAATCCTACAATCTTTATCCGAGAGTACTAGTCTCCCGAGTCGTCCTCCCTTGGAATTGCCAAAGTGTTCATCTTATTGATTAGTAAGCCTTGTTGGATCTCTTTGAAGGTTTTAGCAAAGTAATGAGAAACAAACAATCAATCATTAAAAGACTTGGCTTAGGGTTGGCATTAGAAATTCTATCCTTATAGTTCATTCAAGATGACAACAATTAGGCCTTGCTTCATTTAGTTATCCCCTAGGTATAGAGGAAAGTCAAATGAAAATAATCAACTTGAGCCACAAGTCCTAGCTTCACCTCATGGGAATCTAGCTTTAGTGCACTCCAAGCCAATTAGCAATCCCTAATTCCAAATCAACAATTGACACAACTATTCAACTTCTTCTAATGACCAAACCCTATGCCAAGTGAGAAACTTCTACTCCATGACTAGTCTTGACATTTTATCAATCATGTGATGAGCAAGAAAGAAAGTCATAGTAAAATGAGAAGAAAAGTAGAATTAAAAGTATTGCAACACAAGGATCTAACAACAAGTATCAAAGACCAACAATGGAAATCAAATTCTCAAAGTATTGATGAAATCCAAAATTACAACGTTGCATTCTAGATCTATGAGAATTGACCAATTACAACTACTACTTGAAATTGGAGAAGAAAATCTATGACATGAACAAAATGGAGTGAGAATTGTAATGGATCTCACCAAAAAGTGATTGAAAATTCAGAAATTGGATGAGGATGAACCCTAGTGAAAAGCTTGGAATCTCTCTCTTCTTCTCCCAAAAGTGTAACTAACTATCCCCCAAAATATCTAAAATCTAGAAAATGAACTAAGTGTCCTTAACCCTTGCTCCTTTGGTCTTCTTAAACTTTTCCCGCCAAGGCATTTCCCAAAGGTGGAATTCTTAACTGCCTCCACGCCTAAGTCACGTGACTTCTTAAAAAATCATATTCGCAAATCGGCGCGCACGCGCAAGGTACGCGCGCGCGCCACCGAGGCGTCTTGTAATGTGCGCGGAGGCATGATGTACGCGCGCGCGCCCATGAAGATCATGGCTTGGCCGCAACTCAAGCCGGCTCGTGGCTTGGCTTTTGGCTTCGGCTTCAAGTTGGTCTATCCACGCGGACGCGCCAAGTGTGCGCACGCGCCCATGCCAAGATTTCCAAGGCTTAATTCTCTTGCTCCCTTCCTTTGCTCCCATCCTCCTTCTCTCTTCCGGTCCAACCCTGCCCTATATTCTGGAACCACTTAACACACAAGTCACGGCATCGAATGGCATCAAGAAAAGATTAGAAATGTATCTATTTTAGTGCAAATTAATCATGTTTTCCTTCATGGGGCAAAACTAGGAAGGGAATGCAAAATCTTGTATTTTCATATAGAAAGTGTGTGGAATCATTGATAAAACCCCTGAAATCAGCACAAGATGAACCCTCAAAATGGGGTTTGTCACTGACACACCATTTATCTTTGATAAGGAGTGTCTACAGGCATTTGAGACTCTGAAAGCTAAGCTGGTCACAACACCAGTCATCTCTACACCAGACTGGACATTACCATTTGAATTAATGTGTGATGCCAGTGACCATGCCATTGGTGCAGTGTTGGGACAAAGGCATGACAAGCTTCTGCACGTCATTTACTATGCCAGTCGTGTTTTAAATGACGCATAGAAGAATTACACAACCACAGAAAAAGAGTTGCTTGCAGTGGTTTACGCCATTGACAAGTTTAGATCCTATTTAGTAGGATCAAAAGTGATTGTGTAAATTAATCATGCTGCTCTTAAATATCTACTCACAAAGCAGGATTTAAAACCCAGACTTATCAGATGGGTGTTACTTCTGCAAGAGTTTGATATAGAAATAAGAGACAGAAAAGGGACAGAGAACCCAGTAGCAGATCACCTATCCCGAAGAGAACCAGTAGAAGGGGCGTCCCTCCCTCTTACTGAGATCTCTGAAACCTTTTCGGATGAGTAACTCTTTGCCATCCAAGAAGTGCCATGGTTTGCAGACATTGCAAACTACAAGGCAGTGAGGTTCATACCCAAAGAGTACAGTAGGCAGTAATCAAAGAAATTAATCACAGATGCAAAGTACTATCTTTGGGATGAACCATATCTCTTCAAGAGATGTGTAGACGGAGTAATCCGTAGATGTGTGCCTAAAGAAGAAGCGCAGAAGATCATATGGCATTACCATGGATCACAATACGGAGGACATTTTGGAAGTGAGCGAACAGCCACAAGAGTCCTCCAATGTGGCTTCTACTGGCCTACTCTCTATAAAGATTCCCGAGTGTTTGTACTTAATTGTGACAGTTGCCAAAGATTTGGTAATCTGCCTCACAGTTATGCCATGTCTCAACAAGGGATCTTGGAGATTGAGTTGTTTGATGTATGGGGTATTGACTTCATGGGGCCTTTCCCACCATCATACTCAAACACTTATATTCTGGTGGCAGTGGATTATGTATCCCAATGGGTGGAAGCTATTGCTACACCCACTAATGACACTAAGACAGTGTTAAAATTCCTCCAGAAACACATCTTCAGCAGATTTGGCACCCCTAGAGTACTAATCAGTAATGGGGGCACTCATTTCTGCAATAAACAGCTTTACTCTGCTTTGGTTCGTTATGGAGTTAGCCACAGAGTGGCCACTCCATATCACCCACAGACAAATAGGCAAGCTGACGTCTCAAATAGAGAACTCAAAAGAATCCTGGAACGGATTGTAATTAACCGTAGAAGGGATTGGGCAAGAAGCTTGGATGATGCTCTGTGGGCATACAGAACAACATTCAAGACCCCTATAGGGACCTCTCCATATCAGCTTGTGTATGGAAAGGCATGTCACTTGCCAATGGAACTGGAACATAAGGCCTACTAGGCAACCAGATTCCGGAACCTTGATGCCAAGTTAGCTGGAGAAAAACGATTGCTCCGGTTAAATGAGCTAGAGGAATTTAGACTCAATGCTTTCGAGAATGCAAAAATTTACAAAGAGAAAGCAAAAAGATGGCATGATAAGAAATTGTCATCCAGAGTCTTTGAGCCAGGGCAGAAAGTTCTGCTATTTAATTCTAGGCTCAGATTATTCCCCGAAAAATTAAAATCCTGGTGGAGAGGACCATATGTGATTACAAGCATGTCACCATATGGATACATAGAGCTTCAGGATAATGATTCTAATAAAAAGTTCATTGTTAATGGACAGAGAGTCAAACATTATCTTGAAGGCAATTTTGAGCAAGAATGCTCAAAATTGAGGCTTGATTAAAGCTCAGTAATAGTCCAGCTAAAGACAATAAAGAAGCGCTTGCTGGGAGGCAACCCAGCCATTTACAAAGTTTATTTGTTAATTAATTGATTTTTACAGGTATATGTCAAGTATCTTCAAGGTAAAATAGCAATTGATTGAATTCACAGAGTTACAAGGGAATTTGGAAGCTCACTGGCGTGAAAACGCCAGTAAGAAATATTTTGGGCATTGAACGCCCAAAAGAAGCATCCACTGGGCGTTTAACGCCAGTAAGGATAGCCATCTGGGCGTTGAACGCTAGAAAGAAGCTCCTTCTGGGCGTTTAACGCCAGAATTACAGCATCCTGGGCATTCAGAAAAATGCCCAGTGACAAAGGACTTCCTGGCGTTCAACGCCAGAAAGAAGCAACAGCTGGGCGTTGAACGCCCAGAAGAAGCAGCAATTGGACGTTAAACGCCCAAAACATGCAGCGTTTGGGCGTTTAACGCCAGAATGGTGGGGAGGAGGTAAATTTTTTTTTCTTCACAAATTTTCTAATTTTTATGTTTCAATTCATGATTTCTTGCATAAACATGTTTCAAAATATCATCCTTCAATTCCAAAAATTTTAATCCTAATTTCTAAAAACCCTAATTTCTAAAAATCCCTTTTTCAAAAATATCAAATGTATCTTAATCCATAAAGACAAATCTTTTTTCCAATCCAATCCAACTCTTTTTAAACTCAATTATCTTTTAAAATCTTCTTTCAAAATAAAAATTCAAATTTATCTTTTCCAAATATAATTAACATCTTTTTATTTTTAAATTATATCTTTTTCTTATCATATTTATCTTTTATAAATCATATCTTCTATCTTTTCTTTTTTTTTTCTTATTTTCGAAACCCACCCTCCCCCGCCTTTATATCCACATTCGGCGCCCCTCCCATCATCCACCATTCCACACTTGCTCTCCTCCTATCCCTCTCCTTTCTTTTCTTTTGCTTGAGGACAAGCAAACCTCTATGTTTGGTGTGTTTATCTGTGATCACAAAAACATACTCACTAAGATCATGGCTCCTAAAGGAAAACAACCCACTCCAAGAGGCAAGAAAGAGAGTATTCCAAAACCACTTTGGAATCAAGGGAAGTTCTTAACCAAAGAACATTCAGACCATTACTACAAAATAATGGGTCTAAGATCAGTAATCCCGGAAGTCAAGTTCGATATGAAAGAAGATGAATATCCGGAGATCCAAGATCAAATTCAAAATAGGAACTGGGAAATCCTAGCTAATCTTAAAACAAAAGTGGGAAGGAATATGGTTCAGGAGTTCTACGCTAATCTGTGGCAGACAGACAGGCAAAGAATAACTGGAACTGCCCTCTATGACTACCAAACCTTGGTCAGAGGAAAGATTGTTCACATCCACCCTGACAAAATCAGGGAGATCTTTAAGCTTCCTCAACTGAAAGATGACCCCAACTCCTTTAATAGGAGAATGATGAGGGTAAACAAAGGCCTGGAAAAGATTTTAGAGGATATATGCATCCCTGAAGCCAGGTGGACCACCAGCACCACTAGCATCCCAAATCAACTCAAGAGAGAAGATCTCAAACCAGTTGCCAGAGGCTGGCTGGACTTCATTGGGCGTTCTATATTGCCCACCAGCAACCGTTCTGAAGTCACTGTTAAAAGAACAGTGATGATTCACTGCATCATGTTGGGAAGAGAAGAAGAAGTTCATCAACTAATCTCGTGTAAACTCTACAAAATAGCAAACAAGAACTCTAAAGATGCCAAATTGGCCTATCCAAGCTTAATTTCTATGCTCTGCAGAGATGCTGGAGTAAGGATGGGAATAACTGAGTATATCTCAGTTGAGCAGCCAATCACTAAAATATCAATGGAAAGACAACAGTTGCAGGATGACCCAATCAAGAGCCGAGCACAAGAATTCCTCCCAGAACTCCCTCAATTTGAATATTGGGAGCATCTTGAGGCATCTGTTTCCAAGTTGCAAGAAGCTATGAACCAAATAAAGGAAGAACAGAATAATCAAAGTAGCATGCTTTGAAAATTGCTTAGGGAACAAGAGGAGCAAGGGCATGACTTGAGGGAGCTGAAGCATCAGAAATTAATTCTTGAAGGACCAAGCACCCAACAGACTAGAGGAACATCCACTTCCCAAAATATAGGTTGTTGAGTTCTAATTTTATCTTTAACTCTGTCATAGTGTTATTATAGAAATTTACCTTAGAAGTTATATAGGAGCAGTAGTAATTAGCATATCTATTTTGGTTTTATTTCCAATTAAGTTATAATTTATTTTTCTCATCATCACCAAACATGAATAAAATAGTAGATTTTTAGAATAAAGAAGTAATTTATATTTTTCAAGTTCTTAATAAGAAAAATTATGATTAATTATATGTGGTGGCAATACTTTTTGTTCTCTGAATGAATGCTTGAACAGTGCATATTTTTTATCTTGAATTTTATGAATATTGGCTCTTGAAGAATGAAGAACACGAAAAATATTATTGCTGATCTGAAAAATCATGAATTTGATTCTTGAAGCTAGAAAAAACAGTGAAAAAAAAGCCAATAGCCCTTAAAACCAAAAGGCAAGGGTAAAAAGGATCCAAGGCTTTGAGCATCAGTGGATAGGAGGGCCCAAGGAAGTAAATCCAGGCCTAAGCGGCTAAACCAAGCTGTCCCTAACCATGTGCTTGTGGCATGCAGATCCAAGTGAAAAGCTTGAGACTGAGTGGTTAAAGTCGTGATCCAAAATAAAAAGAGTGTGCTTAAGAACTCTGGACACCTCTAATTGGGGACTTTAACAAAGCTAAGTCACAATCTGAAAAGGTTCACCCAGTTTTGTGTCTGTGGCATTTATGTATCCAGTGGTAATACTGGAAAACAAAGTGCTTAGGGCCACGGCCAAGACTCATAAAGTAACTGTGCTCAAGAATCAACATACTACACTAGGAGAATCAATAATACTATCTGAATTCTGAGTTCCTATAGATGCCAATCATTCTGAATTTCAAAGGATAAAGTTAGATGCCAAAACTGTTCAGAAGCAAAAAGCTACCAGCCCCGCTCATCTAACTAAAATCTGAGCATCACTTGAAACTCTGAGATATTATTGCTTCTTAATTTCTTTTCATCCTATTTTATTTATCTAGTTGCTTGAGGACAAGCAACAGTTTAAGTTTGGTGTTGTGATGAGCGGATATTTTATATGCTTTTTGGAGGTAACTTCATTTAGATTTTAGTATATTTTAATTAGTTTTTAGTAAAATATTATTAGTTTTTAGGCAAAAATCATATTTCTGGACTTTACTATGATATTGTGTGTTTTTCTGTGATTTCAGGTGTTTTCTGGCTGAAATTGAGGGAGCTGAGCAAAAATCTGAGTTAAGCTGAAAAAGGACTACTGATGCTGTTGGATCCTGACCTCCCCGCACTCGTAATGGATTTTTTTGAGCTACAGAAGTCCAATTGATGCACTCTCAATTGGGTTGGAAATTAGACATCCAGGGCTTTCCAGAAATATATAATAATCCATACTTTGCGCGAAGATAGATGATGTAAACTGGCGTCCAACACCAGTTCCATGTTGTAGTCTGGCGTCCAGCGCCAGAAACAGGTTACAAGTTGGAGTCCAGCGCCCAAAACACGTTACAACCTGGCGTTCAACTCCAGAAACAGCCCAGACACGTGAGAAGCTTAAGTCTTAGCCCCAGCTCACACCAAGTAGGCCCCAAAAGTGGATTTCTGCACCAATTATCTTAGTTTACTCATTTTCTGTAAACCTAGGTTACTAGTTTAGTATTTAAACAACTTTTAGAGACTTATTTTGTATCTCATGACATTTTTAGATCTAAAATTTATACTATTTGACGGCATGAGTCTCTAAACTCCATTGTTGGGGGTGAGGAGCTCTGCAGTATCTCGATGAATTAATGCAATCACTTATATTTTTCCATTCAAATATGCGTGTTCCTATCTAAGATGTTCATTCGCGCTTAATTATGGAGAAGGTGATGATCCGTGACACTCATCACCTTCCTCAACCCATGAACGTGTGTCTGACAACCACCTCCATTCTACATCAGATTGAATGAGCATCTCTTAGATTCCTTAATCAGAATCTTCGTGGGATAAGCCGGATTGATGGTGGCATTCATGAGAATCTGAAAAGTCTAAACCTTGTCTGTGGTATTCTGAGTAGGATTCCGGGAATGAATGACTGTGACAAGCTTCAAACTCCTGAAGGTTGGGCATTAGTGATAGACGCAAAAGAATCATTGGATTCTATTCCATCCTGATTGAGAACCGACAGATGATTAGCCGTGCTGTGACAGAGCATTTGGACCATTTTCACTGAGAGGATGGGAAGTAGCCATTGACAACGGTGACACCCTACATAGAGCTTGACATGGAAGGAACCTTGCATTATGCTATTGAGTTGAATATTACATTGCAGGAATTCAGAGGACAAAGCATCTCCAAAACCCCAACATATTCTCCATTACTGCACAACAAGTAATTATTTCACGCTCTTTTATTTTTCTAATAATTCAAACTGATAATTTCAATTGACCCTTACTCACGTAAGGTATTACTTGGACGACCCAGTGCACTTGCTGGTTAGTGGTACGAGATCATAAGAAATCTTGATTTTGATATTGGGATTAAGATTTCGTGCACCACCCTACAGTCGCGAGTTTGAAGCTCGTCACAGTCATCCCATCCCAGATCCTTCTCGGAATACCACAGACAAGGTTTAGACTTTCCGGATCTCAAGAATGCTGTCAATGGTTTCTAGCCTATACCACGAAGACTCTAATCTCAGATTCAGATGCCCTATTGTTAGAGGGGAGTCAATGTGAATTGTTGATTAGAAACCCAAGAGATATACATTCAAGCTTATTTTCATGTAGAACGGAAGTGGTTATCAATCACGCGTTCATAAGTGAGAATGGTGATGAATGTCACATAATCATCACATTCATCATGTTCTTGTGTGCGAATGAATATCTTAGGATAGAGATAAGCATGAATTGAATAGAAGAACAATAGTACTTTGCATTAATACTCGAGGAACAGCAGAGCTCCACACCTTAATCTATGGTGTGTCGAAACTCCACCGTTGAAAATACATAAGAACAAGGTCCAGGCGTGGCCGAATGGCCAGCCTCCAATGTCTAAGGACTAAACATCCAAAGATGTAAGTACAATAGTAAAAAGTTCTATTTATACTAAACTAGTTACTAGGGTTATATAAATAAGTAAATGATGCAGAAATCCACTTCCGGGCCCACTTGGTGTGTGCTTGGGCTGAGCATTGAAGCTTTCATGTGTAGAGGCCTTTTTTGGAGTTAAACGCCAGTTTGTAATTTGTTTCTGGCCATTGACTCTAGCTTGTAACTTGATTCTGGCATTTAACGCTAGAATAGGGCAGAAAGCTGGCGTTGAACGCTAATTTGCGTCATCTAATCTCGGACAAAGTATGAAATATTATATATTGCTGGAAAGCCCTGGATGTCTGATAAACGAAATTTATCATGCCGATATAGAATCGACATTCAAACTTCGCATCAAACAATCCTACAATCTATAACCGAGAGTACTAGTTTCCCGAGTCGTCCTCCCTTGGAATTGCTAGAGAATGCATCTTATTGATTAGGAAGCCTTGTTATGATTCTTGGAGGGTTTAGCAAAATAGATGACAAACAATCAATTTTAGAAGATTTGGCCTAGGGTCGGCATTAGAAATTCTATCCTTATAGTTTCTTCAATGATGATAACAATTAGGCCTTGCTTCATTTAGTTAACCCTTAGGTATAGAGGAAAGTCAAATGAGAGTAACTAACTTGAGTCACAAGTCCTAGTTTTACCCTAGGGAAATCTAGCTTTAGTGCACTCCAAGTCAACTAGCATTTTCTAATTCCAAATGAACAATTGACATAAACTATTCAACTCTTTCTAATGGTCCATACCCTATGCCAAGTAAGAAACTTTTACTCCATAACTAGTGTTGGCATTTTATCAAACAATTGATGAGCAAGGATGAAAGACATAGTGAGAATGAGAAGAAATTAGAATTGAAAGTGCTACAACACAAGAAATTAACAACAATCAACAAAGAACAAAAATAGAAATGAACTTCTCAAGAAATTGATAAAATCCACAACTACAAAGTTGAATCTTGAATCTACAAGAATTGAGCAATTACAAGCACTAATTGAGATTAGAGAAGAAGATCTATAGCATGAACAAAGTAAATTTAGAATTGCAATGGATCTCACCAAAGAGTGATTGAAAATTCAGAAATGGATGAAGATGAACCCTAATGAGAGCTTGGAATCTCTCTCTCTACCCAAGAGTGTAACTACCAATAGCAAAAATATCTAGAACCATCTAAAAATGAACAAAAAGTCCCTTAACCCTTCAACCCCTGGTCTTCTTAAGCTCTTCCCGCCAAGGCACTTCCCCAAGATGGGATCTCCAACTGTCCCCACGCCCAGGTCACGTGACTCTTAAAAAAAATCATATTCGAGCATCGGCGCGCACGCGCAAAGCACGCGTGCGCGCCACTGGGGCATCTTGCAATGCGAGCGGAAGCGTAACGTACGCGTGCGCGCCCATGGGGATCATGGCTTAGCCGCTACATATGCCGGCTCGTAGCTTGGCTTCTGACTTTGGTTTCTAGCTGCGCAATCCATGCAGACGCGCCAAGTACGCGCACGCGCCCTTGCTGAAGTTCCCAAGGCTCAATTTCTCATGCTCCCTTCCTTTGCACCCATTCTCCTTCTCTCTTCCGGTCCATCCCTGCCCTATATTCTGAAACCACTTAACACACAAGTCATGGCATCGAATGGCACCAAAGGAATATTAGAAATGTATCTAGTTTAGTACAAAATAAGCATGTTTTCATCCATGAGGCAAAAATTAGGAAAGGAGCACAAAGTCTTGTATTTTCATATGAAAAGTGTGTGGAATCATTGATAAAACCCCTGAAATCAATACAAGATAAACCCTTAAAATGGGGTTTATCAACCTCCCTACACTTAGATTCTAGCATGTCCTCATGCTTAGAGAAATGCAAAAGACCAAAGGATCATAAAGGTATAAGACTCACGAGGTGCAACCTACTTACATGAATGCAACTACGACTAGTGCTACTATCTACTTGGTTAGGAACAAATCAACCTTCCTAAGATACATGTAAGCATATAGGGTAAGATGGTGGTCAATACATGGGACTTACCAATTTTCAGTCATCAAGTGCAATATACGCAACTTTGCATGAAGAACGCTCGTGAGAGCCGGGAACAAGAATTGGAGCCTTCGAACCCTTACCGGAAGTGTTTGCACTCTATTCGCTCAAGTGTCTAGGGTTGATTCTCTCAATTTTCTCCTAATCATGCTTTTCAAGATTTGTTCTTCCATCTAACAATCAACATTTATTCCATGCATGCGTACAAATATCATGAGGTCTTGTCTTTAGGTTGTAATGGGGCTAGGGTCAAGGTAGGTTGCATTTTTGGCTAAGTGAGCTTGAATTTTTGAATCCTTGATAAGCTTAAGCTCCCCACCTAGCCTATGATGTCCTATACAATTTCAAAGCTAACCTAACTACCCATTCTTCATTTTCACGTACTCATGTATCCCTTTTCCAATTCACAACACTCATGCATTGATTTTATTGGGCTACACTTTGCTTTGGGGCATTTTGTCACCTTTTTATTCCTTTTTTTCTCTTCTCTTTTTTTTTCTTTTTTTTTCTTTTCTTTTCTATATACAAGAACGTCAATGCATAAGGTTTATACATTTGATCAATACATGATCATGTACCCAATCCTCAATATTTTTAATAAAAAAATATAAAACTACCCTTCTATTTACCCAATGTCCCAAGATTCCCACATTTGAATAATACTCACACACACTCACCTAAGCTAATCAAGGATCCAAAGAGGGATATTTATGGTTTTCCGCTTTAGGCTTGTAATGTGCTAATTTAAAGAACAAGTGGGTTAAGCGTAGGCTCAAATTTGGCTAACAAGGGGAGATAAAGGGTAAGGCTATTTGGTTAGTGAGCTAATGAAGTGATGGCCCCAATCATATAAATGCATGAATACAAAGAATAATGGACATATAGACTCAAACAAAGCAAGGATCACACTTATAGAGAGAAAACAATTGCACACAAGAAGGAGAATAAGTGACTATAAGATGTAGCCACAAAACAAGGCTCAAAGCTCACTAGCTTGTGTTCTTAACTCAAAATCCATGTTCCAAAATACAATTCTTCAAGTAAGTTTGGCATCAAAATATTCAAAATTGGCAATGTCAAGGTTGCCCCAAAGTACTAGTTTCCTAAGAGAGAGTTTTATTGTTCCAACCAAGTAAACTTATCATGCAAATGGTGTCAAAGAAAACCTAATCATGCAACCTATCCTAACTACAAAGGAGTTCAAAAGAAAAAAAATTTTATTCGGGTGTTACCTATGGAGATCGGTCAGCCGACCTCCCCACACTTAAAACTTAGCACGGTCCTCCGTGCTATAGGTAATGCGCAATGGGTGGCCGAGTCCCGAGTGTCCTTCATCTCCGTTGTCATCGCTATTTCCGCTTGAAGTCGCGGTGGATGTGGAGATATCTGGTTCCTCCATAGGGGGGGTGACAATGCTTAGAAGCTTCTTCACGTGAGCATATCAGCGCTGGTTACGCCTCTCATAACGGTCCAACTTCTTGTGAAGGCCTTCAAGGCGTTGGGTGGCTGATTTTTGTGGTGCGGATGATGTAGTGGTGTTGCGAGTTGGGGTGGTTAGTCCAAGGTCCTTGGTGACTTCCGGAGGCTTGAGGCACCTCTTAGTCGGAATAACATCGCCCTCGACCGGGATCGAGGTCCTCCTATCCTTAGCCTCTCGGTGGACACCGGCTGTCGCTACTAATTCGGTCACCATAGCGGGGAAGGGTAAGTTTCCCTTAACATGAATACGCCCCATGGATTGGCGAATGGCATGCGAAATGTCGACCGGTTTCTCGGTTAGGATGCACCATACCAATAAGGCAAGCTCGGCGGTAATGGATGACCCATGGGTGCTCGGAAGCACGTAGTGAGCTAGGATTTGGGCCCGTGCCGCGGCTTCTTGAGTGTGGAAACGTGCATCTAAACCCTTTGGTCTTTGCTTTATGGTTCCCCGAATCCAAAATTCTTCGGTTAAAGCTATTACGCGGAGGACCGCGCTCCAATCGAACTCACGTTCGTCGCATGCTGACAAGACCTCTTGATAGGCGTCATATCCATCCGCTAACGGCCCAATCTTAAGTACTCCTTGGATGGCTTCCACTGTGACTGACACTTGCTTTCGGCGCACAAAGACTGATGTGAGAAGGGGTGAGTGGTAGTTGGAGTAGAACTCTACTACCCATGATAGATTGACCTCCTTTGGTTGCCTCAAGAGGAACCTTCATTGCCTCCGGTCAATGTGTGGCATCACTATCAGAGTGAGGTGGGCCGGTAGGACTAGAAAGGGCTCCGGGTGATAATTCTGCTCAATCATCCTTGAGTAAACAAGTTCGCAGTAGCGGTTAGGGAACTTGTTTGAGTCCTTTGGAGGGTTGTCCTTCTCTAAAGCATCAACGGGGCCCGTAGCCTTCTTGAGGAGGGGCTTGACTGTTGGTACTTGGCGCGCTCTATTGACGGTTGGCTTCTTCGGGGCTTTCCCTTTGTTCTTTGGCATGTGGTATAGGGGGAGTGTAAGCATGCAAGGAAAAGGCATGAGAAGCATACACCCTCAAATACCAAAAAGTGGAAAGCAATTTATGAAAAGGTGAGTGGGTGGATTGTATAATGTGAGGGTGCACCCAAAAGTGACTAGTTAAGAAGCAATGAGTCACAATGAGCTCAAAAAAATCATGTATGCTTTTCCTCAAATACTTGGCGTGCATCCTTTTTGTAGTATGCAAATAGATGAGGGGGAAGCAATGTAACATTCCACAAACCAATATTAATCACTACAATGCACAGTGGTTGTAAGAAAATCATGCAACACATCTCATCTACCCATGCAAGAGAAGTTATGACCCAAGTGCCTATGAAGAGTTAATTGGAAAAGGAGCAAAAACACCCCAAAGAAGTGAGGGGCTCAAAAGAGGGAGGAAAAAAGAAAAAAAACTACCTAAAAGAGAATGAAATTAACTGACTAAGAAGCAAAAGAGAGAAGTAGAGCAAGAGGGCGGCATAGTATAGTACCTTGAGAGAGATGGAAAAGGGGTATGGGAGAGGAAGTTGTAGAGTGGAACGATGGAGA
Source organism: Arachis stenosperma (assembly GCF_014773155.1). Classification (NCBI taxonomy): domain Eukaryota; kingdom Viridiplantae; phylum Streptophyta; class Magnoliopsida; order Fabales; family Fabaceae; genus Arachis; species Arachis stenosperma. The sequence goes on from NC_080379.1 coordinate 70,881,757, forward strand.
ATGGGTGGGGCAATGTAGGGACCACCGGAGGTGGGTGGTCGCCGGAGGTGATGGTAGGAGGTGGGTGTTTGGAAGGAAGAATGCTAGTGGATGGTAGAGGAGGCAAGAAGAAAAAAAAGAAGAGAAGAATGAAGGGAGCAAGTGTGCTCCCCTGTTATGTTTACGTCGGTCGACCACGCGTACATGCACGGTGCGCATCCGCGCAGGGAAGCGGGATGGGGTAATGGCGCGCGCGTGCACATTGCGCGTGGGCGCCCATGTACTTGTGCTGGTAGCACAAGGATGGCTCAGAGGCGGCACAACTTTCTGGAAGAGGTACCAGAAGTTGGTTGCAGGGATGTTAGCGCGTGCGCGGCAGGTGCGCGCACGCGGCAATGCGGTTATGCCCCAGGCATGAGATGGGCCTGGGATTGGCTCAACTCTCTGGAGAGTGGCCTAGAGGTTGCTGCAGGATGAGGGACGCGTGCGTGGCATGGGCGCGGGCGCGTCCCTTGCGTTGCGAGCTTATTGACGCGTCGGCGCCTAGTGTGCACACGCGGCAGAGGTGGTGGGCAGGGGGCTCAATGCAGGCGCGAGAGTGGCCCAACTCTCTAAAAAAATGTACCAGTAGTGCACAGGGGCGATCGGCGCGCGTGCGCGCAGGGTGTGCTGGCACGTCGATCCGTGGACTGTCAAAAGGGTGCATGCGCGCCATGTGCGCGCACGCGTGATTGGCTTGTGCCTCAGGCATGGTGCTAGCGCATTGTGTGCGCAACTTTCTGGAAGATGTATGGAGGGGTACTTTTTGCAATCCATGCGTCCGCGCACATCGCGCGCCCGCGTGGATGGTCGAAAATGCTTCATGGGCGCGTACGCGCCAGGTGCGCGCACGCGCGAAATGGTGCTTTTTCAAAGTTTTCATGTTTTTGCACCACTTCCAGCATTCCAACCCTCCAAACAGCCGCTTAAGCACTATAGAAGGGTGATTTAACATGATAAAGTACCAAATGAACTCAACAAATGAAATAAAATTTGAAATCAAACCTAGCTACAACTTCATCAAATACCTAGCTACCGAACATGAAGTTAAGTATTGAGCAAGTATCAATCAAAGAAGGATTTAATGGCTATGTACAAATGATAGATCTTACCATGGTGGGGTGTCTCCCACCTAGCACTTTTGTTTACCGTCCTTAAGTTGGACTTCCACTAGCTCAAAGTTCTTGTTCAAGCGATGCATCCCTCAAGAGGAACACTTCAAATTCCTTGGAGTTCTTTCTTTGCTCACCATGGTACAATTTGAGACGGTGCCCATTTACCTTGAAAATGTCCGGACTTGATGGGTGGTGCAAGTGGTAGACCCCATAAGGCTCTACTTTTTCTACTTGGTAAGGTCCATCCCATCTTGATCTAAGCTTTCCGGGTAGTAATCTCAACCTTGAGTTGTAAAGGAGGACTAGCTCACCGGGTCTAAATTCCCTTCTCCTAATGTTCTTGTCATGAATGGCTTTCATCTTTTCCTTGTAAAGTCTAGAATTGTCATAGGTTTCTAATCTCAAGCATTCCAATTCCGCCAATTGAAGCTTTCTCTCTACTCCGGCTCCACCCAAACTCAGATTGCATTCCTTTATGGCCCACTAAGCTTTGTGTTCGATTTTTACCGGTAAATGGCATGCTTTACCATATACAAGCCTAAAAGGGCTCATGCCAATGGGTGTTTTGTAAGCCGTTCGATATGCCTAAAGTACATCGGAGAGCTTAGCGCTCCAATCCTTCCTATTTGGCTTCACAATCCTTTCCAACACATGTTTAATTTCCCGGTTAAAAACCTCAGCTTGGCCGTTTGTCTGAAGGTGGTAGGCCGTGGCAACTTTGTGTGTGATGCCATACTTCCTCATGAGGCCGTCCATTTTTTTGTTGCAAAAATGGGATCCTTGGTCACTTATGATTGCTCTTGGGGAGCCAAAACGACAAATGATATTGTTCCTCACAAAAGAATAAACAACATGAGCATCATCCGTCCGGGTGGGGATTGCCTCCACCCATTTTGACACATAATCGACGGCTAACAAAATGTAGAGAAAGCCATTGGAAATATTTCACAAAAAAGCATATTTTATTGGGGGATTTCGTCCTTCTTGGAAATATTTCCAAACCAAATACATTGGGGACAAGATTTGCAATAGAGGGAAGAGTATTTGAGAAGGGTTGGCCACCAAAATCCGCAATCAAGGACCCTTCTTGCCGTTCTTTGGGGGCCGTAGTGGCCACCGCCTTCGGAAGAATGGCAAGCATCCAAGATAGCTTGGAATTCGGTTTGAGGTATGCACCGTCGCACTATTTGGTCCGCTCCACACCTCCACAAATAGGGATCGTCCCAAACATAGTGTTTGGATTCACTTTTCAGCTTATCCTTTTGATGTTTGTTGAGATTGGGAGGGAAGGTACGTGAAACCAAGTAGTTTGCTATTGGAGCATACCAAGGAACTACTTCCGAGATTGAGTGCAAACCATCTAGAGGAAAGGAGTCATTGATAGGAGTGGTGTCGCCTTTTGTGTGTTCGAGGCGACTTAGATGGTCCACCACTCCTATCCTTGATCTCCAAGTCGAATTCTTGTAACAAAAGCACCCATCGAATTAGTCTCGGTTTTGATTCCTTTTTGGCCAACAAATACTTTAATGCCCCGTGATCCGAGTACACTACTACCTTGGAACCAAGAAGATAGGCTCGGAACTTGTCCAAAGCAAAAACGATAGCTAAGAGTTCCTTTTCGGTAGTAGTGTAGTTGGATTGGGCTCCATCTAGTGTTTTGGAAGCAAAAGCTATGACATAGGGAATCTTACCCTCGCATTGTGCTAACGCGGCTCCTATCGCGTAGTTCGAGGCATCGCACATGATTTCAAACGGTTGAGTCCAATTTGGTCCCCGCACAATAGGAGCTTGTGTTAATGCCACTTTAAGCTTGTCGTACGCTTCCATGCATTCTTTGCTCAGCTCAAATTCAGTGTCCTTTTGTAGTAGTCTAGAGAGAGGTAAAGCCACTTTGCTAAAATCTTTGATGAATCTCGGGTAGAATCCTGCATGTCCAAGAAAAGAGCGGACTTCCCTCTCGGAGGAGGGGTAAGGTAAACTAGATATGACATTTATTTTTGCCGAATCTACGGAAATGCCTTCTTTTGAAACAATATGTCCCAAAACAATTCCTTGTTTGACCATGAAATGACATTTTTCAAAATTTAAGACAAGGTTTGTTTTGGTGCATCTCTCTAAGACTTTTTCAAAGTTGCCCAAGCAATGATCAAATGAATCACCGTACACACTAAAGTCGTCCATGAAAACTTCCATACATTGCTGTAGAAAGTCCGCAAATAAGCTCATCATGCATCTTTGAAACGTTGCCTATGCGTTGCATAGGCCAAATGGCATACGCTTGTAAGCATACGTTCCAAAGGGGCAAGTAAATGTGGTTTTCTCTTGGTCCTCTAGAGCAATGTGTATTTGGAAGTATCCGGAGTAACCATCAAGAAAGCAATAATATGATTTACCGGCTAGTCGATCAAGCATTTGATCAATAAATGGTAGTGGAAAGTGATATTTTCTTGTGGCCGCATTCAATCTTCGGTAGTCTATGCATACCCTCCAAGAATTTTACACCCTTGTTGCTATAAGTTCACCGCTTTCATTTTTTATTGTGGTCACCCCGAATTTCTTTGGCACCACTTGGACTGGGCTTACCCACTCGCTATCCGAGATGGGATAGATGATGTCCGCTTCAAGTAGCCGAGTGACCTCTTTTTTCACAACCTTAAGAATGGTTGGATTAAGTCTCCTTTGAGGTTGGCGGACCAGTCTTGCTCCTTCTTCAAAAAATATGTGGTGCTCGCATACTTGGGGGCTTATTCCCATTAGATCCGCCAAACTCCACCCGATTTCCCTTTTATTTTTCCTCAAGACATCTAGCAACTTTTCTTCTTGTTGAGGGGTTAGCTCCTTTGCAATTATCACGGGGAGCTTTTGGGCTTCATCAAGATATGAGTACTTTAGGTGGGGTGGTAGTGGCTTCAATTCCATCTTTTTGTCATGATTTGAAGTTTGAATCTCCGGATGGTTTGTATGGTGTGTGGTGTTTAATTTGCTTGGATCTTCATTTGCTTCTTCAATCATGTACTTCTCATCCAACTTTGCAAGGTGCACTTCGGCAACAATGTTGTCAATTGGATCACACCGGAATAGAGAGTGATTCTCCGGTGGGTGCTTCATTGCTTCTTCTAGGCTAAAACTTACGACTCTCCCATCAATCTCAAATGAGTAGGTTCCCGAGTAGGCATCTAGTTTAAATCTAGAAGTCCTCAAAAATGGTCTTCCAAGTAGGATGGATGATGCTCTCTCGGGTTCGTTTGATGGCATTTCAAGGACATAGAAGTCAATTGGAAACACCAACCCTTTGATATTCACCAATAAATCTTCCGCAACACCCGTCACGGTTATTATGCTTTTATCTGCTAGGACAAATCTTGCTGTCGACCTTTTGAGTGGTGGTAACTTCAATACCCGGTAGACGGAGAGAGGCACGATGCTAACACATGCTCCGAGGTCACACATACAATCTATGAATTGAACTCCATTAACGGTGCAAATGACCATACAAGGGCCCAGATCATCACACTTCTCGGGCAATGCTCCCATTAAAGTGGAAATAGAACTCCCCAATGGGATGGTTTCCAATTCAAGAATTCTATCCTTGTTCATGCATAGATCTTTAAGGAATTTTTCATATCTAGGCACTTGATGGATAACATCAAAAAGGGGGATGGTTACCTCGACTTTCTTGAACATTTCTATCATTTTGGGGTCGAGTTCTACGCGCTTCCTAGCTTTCTTTGCAAGTGTTGGAAATGGGAGTGGTTGAGCAATTTCTTCTTCCAAGGTTCTCTTAGTCTTGGGGGTCTCTTTTGTTAGTTGAGTGATGATAGGTCATCATATACCCATTTTTCAAGCTAATTTCACTTATTTTACTAGTCTTTATGCACTTTCTTGCATCCTAAGTAAGTGATTTGGAATGAAAATGCATAGCTTCTTTAAATCAAGCAACCACCATTAATTTGATGCTAAATCATGAGGTTTAAGCAAGAATTAAGTGATTTTTAATGAATTATAAACCTTATGAGTTTAGAGATACTTTGAGTGGTTGTTTTGGTTTCTTGTAGATGAAGAAAGGAAGAAAAGAGGAAAAGCGTGGCTTAAAGAAAGCGTGGCCCAAGGGAAGGAGAAGTGTGCCGCATGGAAGGGAGGAAGCAAACATTGCCCTCCACAAGGGCACACTGCCCTCCAGGAGGGCAACATAATGAAACAAGCTTGAGAAGCAACACTGCCCTGCCCTCCTCAAGGGCGGAGCACAATTTGATGCCAAGGATCAAGAAGAACAAAAACTCTGCCATGCCCTCCTCAAGAGCAATATCGGGCTCATCAAGGAAATAAATTCAAGAAAGAAGCTCACCAATGCTTGCCACAAGGATCAAACACGGCACCATGAGGAAGCAAGGAACTAGGCCTTACTTTGGTGCCAAGAAAATCAAGCAAAAAAGTAGCGTGCGCGTCAACCGAGTTTCGAACGCGAAGCTTCAATTTTGGAAACATTGCCCTGCCCTCTGCAAGGGCAGGGCAGCATTGTGTAATGCACGGCCAGCGCACAAGAGTTAGCGCACCAAGGGAGTCTCGGCAGCAACAGCACGCACGCACGGGCAGAATCTGGCGCACCAAAAAAACTCTGCCCTGCCCTCCACAAGGGCAGGGCAGCATCCTGCAAGCATCAACGCACCACGCACGCACGCACAAGGCCGCACGCATCATTTCCTGCCCTGCCCTCCACAAGGGCAGGGTAGCCTCCTGGGAGCTACTTTCTTCATGGGCTGAAATTGGATTAAAAATCCAATTAAATTCATTTCTTCACCAAATCAAAAGCCCATCCAAATTCCAAAATCCAAGAATAGAAAGTGTATAAATAGGAGTTAGTTTGATGTAATAAGAACTTTTACTTTGGACCTTTATTTGGAGCTTTCTTTTCACTGGAGAATTGAGAGCTTCTTTTGATTTTGAATTTTGAGAGCTAGGAACTGAGATTTCAGGGAATTGGGGAGGAGAATTGATCTCTCTTCTTCCTCGTTCTTGCTGGAGCATTTTTACCTTTCTTGTTTGAGTCTTGGGTGTGAAGAATTGAGGAATTTCTGTCTTAATCTCCATTCAAGATCTCTTGAATTCCTTTTCTGCATAATTGAGTTCAATTACATTCTCTTTACTGCTTCTTCTTTAATTTCTTGTTAATTGCTTTGAGAATTTGGATCTGGGAAGGCAATTGAGATCTAGACTTTGCTATCTAGTCTCTGGAGTCTTGAGATCACATTTTCCTTTTTGGTTCTTCTGTGAACCCCTGCTGCAATTCAATTCCATTTCCTGTTTGAACTCTAGTTACTTCTAATTCAACTTCTGCTTTATTAATTGTTGCAATTTAATTTCCCTTGCTTGAATTCTGAAATCCCAATCCTCAAATCCCTTTTCATTACTGCAATTTATATTTCTTGCACTTTAAGTTACTGCAATTTACATTTCTTGCACTTTAAGCTTCAGTCATTTAATTTCTTGCTCTTTAAGATTCAGCTCTTTTACTTTCAGTTTTCTTTAATTTCTGCAATTCTTCCCTTCCCCTTTACATTTTCTGTTATTTACTTACTGTTGGATACAAAATCACTCAACCAAAACTTGATTCGCTTGACTAAATCAACCACTAAACTAAAATTGCTCAATCCTTCAATCCCTGTGGGATCGACCTCACTCATGTGAGTTATTATTACTTGATGCGACCCGGTACACTTGCCGGTGAGTTTTGTGTTGGATCGTTTTCCACACATCAAGTTTTTAGCGCCGTTGCCGGGGATTGAAATAAATTGACAATGATTAAGTGAAGTGGAGATCTAGATCAAGCACTTTTTCTTTATTTTTAACTAACACACTAACTATTTGAGAATTTGCCTCTATCAACTCACTAACAGTTTGAGAATTTATCTCAACTAGCTGCACTCAATTCTCAAGCGTGCTGCTATTTGTCCCTTCTGATTGTTTGCGTGCCACAGGAAATCAAGTCTCTACAGACGAAGAGTATCATGACATGAAGCCACCACTCATTACACTCATCAAGAACAATTGTTCTTATGACGGAAATCCATTGGAAGATCCTCAACAGCACATATCCACTTTTCTGAGGACTTGTAATGCTGTCAAAACTGATGGTCCAGATCATGACACTTATAAGATCCTGTTATTCCCTTTCTCATTAAAGGGTGAAGCTGCACAATGGTTTGAAACTTTTCCCCAAGGAAGTATTACTAGTTGGGATGATTTGGTCACTAAATTTCTGGCCAAATTCTCCTCATCCAGACAGATCATCCAGCTGAAAGAGGAGAAACATTTATTCACACAAGGGGAAGAAGAACCACTCTTCAAGGCCTGGGAAAGATACAAGAAAGCAACTGATAAAGTGGGTTTTCGAGCTTTTTATGAAGGACTAACCCCAGAAACAAGAAAAGCAGTGGATTACTTCTCAGATGGCCTACTCAAAGCAACAACAACTGCCCAAGGAATTGCAAATTTCAATGACAAAGGAGTCATCAACCAACACTCATGCGAGAAACCACAGAATGCAATTTCAGAAAAAGAAGTGATGAAACTTGAAGGAATGAAGGCATCCATGAACCTGAACAAACAAACGCACCATCAAACACAACAACACATGGAGCTGAGGGATAGAAAAGTTGATTGCCTGCAGTCTGCTGCAGTGAATGCCCAATTTCCACCATGGAGGCCCCATTCTTATCTAAGAATGGGGGAGTCTCGACATCAAGAACAAGGAAGTTTCAACCAGGGCAAATCCATGACCACAAACAACCAACATCACTCATCCACCAATGCCAATCAAGGCCAATACTCACAAAACACACACTTCCAGACTCATTCCAACTGGAGAAGGACCGAGTACCAAAATCACGAACCAAGGAACTTCAATTACAACAACCCCAACTTCACAAACCAGTAAAAACACCATTATGGTAACAACAACCACTACATGCCGCCACCACACCCACCCTTCCAACCTTTAACATCTCATAACCGACAATCTCATAAGACTCTCAGAGGATCACGAACTTGGAGATCTTAATAGAGAAAATGATGAAACACCAAGAGGAGATAACAAGGAACCAAGAGATGTCAATCAGAGGAATTGAGGAGCAGATAGCTCAATTGGCGAAGTACTTTGCAGAAATGGGTGAGAAGAAAACAAATACTTTCCTCAGAGCCACTGAAGACAAACCAACTAACAATGAAGATGCCACAAAGAAGGAGGGATGGAAAAAAATCATAGAGGAAAGTGAGAAAACCTTGGACAAAGAAAGTACCAGCCAAGAAAAACACAACAAGGAATTCTTTCAAGGAGAGACAGAGGATAGAATTAAAGAAAAGCAGAAAATCCCCACTGGAAAATTTTCACTAGGGGATAGAGTAATGATAAATATTCAAACCATGAAGGTGTCCCCACAGTTGTCTGATCACTACATTGTGACTAAGATCCTTCCACAGGAATTCATTGAGGTCATCAAAGAGGAAACCGGAAGGAAGTTCACAGTGAAGAAAGACAAGCTAAGGCACTGTAATATGCAACTTTCATGATCAGCAGAATGGAAGATGTCAAGCTAGTGACAATAAAGAAGCGCTTGTTGGGAGGCAACCCAACCTGAGGTAGTTTTCTTTTCATAGCTTTTTCAATAAAGATGTTGAATAACTGTTATGCATTGCAAGGAGCTAAGTTTGGTGTTGCACACCAAAACAACTTAAGGGAGAATGAAAGATTCTAAGTTTGGTGTTCCACCAAAAATCTCATTTAAAAGCACATTCTCACCTCTTGCATGATGCTAGCTCCAAGCAATCGAACAAATTATTCAACTATTTAAACTGCTTTCTAGCTTTAATCCCATAATCTTTAGCAAGAACACAAGGTTTCACATATGGTTAACTTGTTGCATCAGAGGTAGTGGCAAGTAATTAAGTTCGGTGTTCTCACACCAAGATAAATCCAAGAGCCACACTCAATTTATGCATACTAACCATGCACTTAAGGGCTTGAGAAGCAAGCAACTTTGAGAATTATGCAGGACATGAGTCAACAATTGAAGATATTGTGCATCTTAACTCAAAGAAAACACAACAGAAGGAAGAATCACAAGGCTGCAACTTCAAAGGTTGTATCTGAACTCAATCCTTGTTGCTGTGAATTTTTTTTGAACATGGGAACCATTATATATCCTGCTAAAGTGTTTATCTAGCTGCAAGTGAAGTTGTTTGATTAAGTATGATAATCTGCATGATGCTTGTCATTCATCACTTAGCTTGAATTTTGTTTTGTGTCCCATATGCTTGAATAAAAGAGAATTGTTTGAATTAGAAAGTAAATATCCAATGTTGCATAAGTTAGAATGGAAGTTAATGGTGGTGTATGTGTTTGATTAAATGTATAACTCATAAAATAATTGCTGCATGATGTCATTTTCATTGAAGTGTGATCTAGCTTGCTGTTATAAAGGTTCTTATCAGTAAAGAAAAAGCCCTTGAGAACAAAAAAAATAAAACAGAAAGAAAAGGAAGAAGAAAAAGCCAATGTGGCAAGAAAAACAAAAGAATAAAGGCTGGACACCAATAGCTTGGACCCTAGGACACATGCCTGTGGTGTTCTTGTACTAGGATATGCTTGGATAAGTAAATTCTGAGGGGTATTTCAAAACCCGATCACTTAGATCAACTGATTTGGGATGGCCAATTGAAAGTTCACAATAAAGAACAACCTAGATACAGAACATTTAGTTATCCAAAGAGATGCTGGGCATCAATGATCCTAGGAAGAAGTAGTGAGCCATGTGTCTGTGGTGGAAGATGTTGATTAAAAATAAAGCCAAAGGCTACTACTACAACATTAGACACCAAGCCTTCAAAGAATAATAAGCTTGATAAGCAACATGAGAAAAGAAAAGTTAGCAAGGGAGCAAAGAAAGAATAAACCTTATAACAGCAAGTTTAGTAAGCCTTTGAAGAAAAATGTATGTTATGTAACAGCAACAATAATTGAGTTATCATTGTCTGCATAAAAACTCCATAAGTCAAGTTCTGCTATATGCCTAATAAAGATATGTTTCTTTTCTTGTTCACTTCATTTTCTCTTAGTTTTGATGCTTGCTTGGGGACAAGCAAGAATTAAGTTTGGTGTTGTGATGACAGGTCATCATATACCCATTTTTCAAGCTAATTTCACTTATTTTACTAGTCTTTATGCACTTTCTTGCATCCTAAGTAAGTGATTTGGAATGAAAATGCATAGCTTCTTTAAATCAAGCAACCACCATTAATTTGATGCTAAATCATGAGGTTTAAGTAAGAATTAAGTGATTTTTAATGAATTATAAACCTTATGAGTTTAGAGATACTTTGAGTGGTTGTTTTGGTTTCTTGTAGATGAAGAAAGGAAGAAAAGAGGAAAAGCGTGGCTTAAAGAAAGCGTGGCCCAAGGGAAGGAGAAGTGTGCCGCATGGAAGGGAGGAAGCAAACATTGCCCTCCACAAGGGCACACTGCCCTCCAGGAGGGCAACATAATGAAACAAACTTGAGAAGCAACACTGCCCTGCCCTCCTCAAGGGCGGAGCACAATTTGATGCCAAGGATAAAGAAGAACAAAAACTCTGCCCTGCCCTCCTCAAGAGCAATATCGGGCTCATGAAGCAAATAAATTCAAGAAAGAAGCTCACCAATGCTTGCCACAAGGATCGAACACGGCACCATGAGGAAGCAAGGAACTAGGCCTTACTTTGGTGCCAAGAAAATCAAGAAAAAAAGTAGCGTGCGCGTCAACCGAGTTTCGAACGCGGAGCTTCAATTTTGGAAACATTGCCCTGCCCTCCGCAAGGGCAGGGCAGCATTGTGTAAAGCACGGCCAGCGCACAAGAGTTGGCGCACCAAGGGAGTCTCGGCAGCAACAGCACGCACGCACGGGCAGAATCTGGCGCACCAAAAAAACTCTGCCCTGCCCTCCACAAGGGCAGGGCAGCATCCTGCAAGCATCAACGCACCACGCACGCACGCACAAGGCCGCACGCATCATTTCCTGCCCTGCCCTCTACAAGGGCAGGGCAGCCTCCTGGGAGCTACTTTCTTCATGGGCTGAAATTGGATTAAAAATCCAATTAAATTCATTTCTTCACCAAATCAAAAGCCCATCCAAATTCCAAAATCCAAGAATAGAAAGTGTATAAATAGGAGTTAGTTTGATGTAATAAGAACTTTTACTTTGGACCTTTACTTGGAGCTTTCTTTTAATTGGAGAATTGAGAGCTTCTTTTGATTTTGAATTTTGAGAGCTAGGAACTGAGATTTCAGGGAATTGGGGAGGAGAATTAATCTCTCTTCTTCCTCGTTCTTGCTGGAGCATTTTTACTTTTCTTGTTTGAGTCTTGGGTGTGAAGAATTGAGGAATTTCTGTCTCAATCTCCATTCAAGATCTCTTGAATTCCTCTTCTACATAATTGAGGTCAATTACATTCTCTTTACTGCTTCTTCTTTAATTTCTTGTTAATTGCTTTGAGAATTTGGATCTGGGAAGGCAATTGAGATCTAGACTTTGCTATCTAGTCTCTGGAGTCCTGAGATCACATTTTCCTTTTTGGTTCTTCTGTGAACCCCTGCTGCAATTCAATTCCATTTCCTGTTTGAACTCTAGTTACTTCTAATTCAACTTTTGCTTTATTAATTGTTGCAATTTAATTTCCCTTGCTTGAATTCTGAAATCCCAATCCTCAAATCCCTTTTCATTACTGTAATTTATATTTCTTGCACTTTAAGTTACTGTAATTTATATTTCTTGCACTTTAAGCTTCAGTCATTTAATTTCTTGCTCTTTAAGATTCAGCTCTTTTACTTTCAGTTTTCTTTAATTTCTGCAATTCTTCCCTTCCCCTTTACATTTTCTGTTATTTACTTACTGTTGGATACAAAATCACTCAACCAAAACTTGATTCGCTTGACTAAATCAACCACTAAACTAAAATTGCTCAATCCTTCAATCCCTGTGGGATCGACCTCACTCATGTGAGTTATTATTACTTGATGCGACCCGGTACACTTGCCGGTGAGTTTTGTGTTGGATCGTTTTCCACCCATCATTGAGCTTCTTCATCCTCAACTATGACTTGTGGTGTCTCCTCTTCCACTACTTCTTCTATATCTATTCTCTCCTCCTCTTGAGCGATTGTGATGGGATTTGAATCCTTTACCCCTTTCTCTTTTAGTTGTGTTCCAGATCTTAGGGTGATGGCATTGATGCCTCCCTTAGGATTGGGTTGAGGTTGAGAGGGAATGACGCTTTGGATTGGGGGTTGAGGAGTGGGATTTGATGGTGGGTCCATGCGTGCTAGAAGAGCTTGTAGTGTAGAGGTGAGGCCGGTGAGACCAGAAGCAAGTGTGTTTTGTAGTTCCTTTTGCCCTTAGATGATGGTCCGGAGTGTATCATCTTGGTTAGAGGGGGCGGACGGATATGTGAGTTGAGGAGCTTGTGATTGGTTGGGTGGTGGTCTTTGATGTGGTGGTTGGTATGTTTGGTAGTTCCTTTGTTGATTTTGTTGGTTGTATCGTTGATTTTGTTGGTTGTAGGGTTGATTTTGTTGGTTGTAGGGTGGCCGGTTTTGTGAGTTGTTGTTCCATCTTTGACCTCCTCCATTGTTGTTAGTGTCCCTATTTCCTTGTTGATGATTGTCTCTCCAATTTTGATTGTGATTTCCACTCCCTTGATTGTAGCTTCCTCTTTGATAAGGGTGCCCTTGGTTAGGATTACCGCCTTGGTAGTACCCTTGATTTGGGCGGTCATAGAAATTATGGGTAGCCGCCAAAGTGTTGTCTTCTTGAAGGCTTGGGCACTCATCCGTGTAGTGGGAATAGCAAGAATAAATGCCACACACTTTCTGAGGGACCAATTGTTGATTGTATTGTTGAGGGGGTGGAGAGTGTTGTTGATATGGTTGAAGTTGTTGTGGTTGTTGTTGGCTCAATTGGAGTTGCCTCAAGATGGATGTCATTTCACTCAATGATTTGGTTAGAGCGGTAGTTTCACTACTAGTTGATACCTCATTCACGGTTTTTGGGCGGTTGACTCTTCGTCTCATATGTTGATTGGATTCGGCTAGGTCAATGATAAGTTGCCATGCCTCCTCCGCTGTTTTATATTTAGACAAAGAACCATTGCTAGAGGTGTCCAAGAGAGTTTTATCTTGTTCTCGCATCCCTTGACATATGTATCCAAGCAACACTTGAGTGTCAAGCATGTGATTAGGGCATGCATCTAGTAGCTTACGAAACCGTTCCCAATACTCGTATAATGGTTCCGTTTCACCTTGTACAATACAAGACATTTCCTTCCTTAGCCTATCCATCTTCTCCGGGGGCAAGAATTTATCCAAGAATCCTCTTCTAAGCAAGTCCCAATCGGAGGTGACTTCACTAGATAGAGTGTAGAACCATTCTTTAGCCTTGTCCTCAAGAGAGAAAGGGAAAGCAAACAACCATATAGCAACTTCATCGGATCCTTCCCGTCTAGTTGTTGAGCATATACGATGAAAGTCTTTGAGATGTCGAATAGGGTCTTGTGCGGGAAGCCCATGGAACTTAGGTAGGAGGTTGATCAAAGCGGTCTTGAGTTCAAAGTTTGCATTCAAGTTGGGGTGAGTTACATGAAGGGGTTGAAGGACATAATCCGGTGCACCCGCTTCCTTGATAGTAACTCTCCTCGGAGCATCCATGGCGTTGGTACCTAAAACAAAAGAAGAGTTGTTAGTGATATTGATGGGAGAATGGTTATTGCCTTCTTTGAGTGACGGTTCAATGTTCACTTTTAATAAGGTGATTGAGGTGGTGAAAACCTTTTCACCTTCCCCAAAACATAACCGCTTCCGAGCTTGTCTAATATGAAGCAAAGTTCGTTCTATTTCCGGATCAAAGGGGACTAAGCTCGGATTCGGTTGTGAACGCGTCATGCAGTGAAGGAGAAGTAAAACTCATGGTAACGATGAGGGGTTAGTCACTTGAGCAAAGAATCACAATAAAATGCAACTATGTACATATACACATATTTACTCTAAACAATAACATGGCACACTAAGCAAAATCCCCGGCAACGGCGCCATTTTGATAAACGAAATTTATCATGCCGATATAGAATTCAATAATGGATATAATCGTGAGTATAGTCTAATCGACATTCAAACTTCACATCAAACAATCCTACAATCTATAACCGAGAGTACTAGTCTCCCGAGTCGTCCTCCCTTGGAATTGCTAGAGAAAGCATCTTATTGATTAGGAAGCCTTGTTATGATTCATAGAGGGTTTAGCAAAATAGATGACAAACAATCAATTTTAGAAGACTTGGCCTAGGGTCGGCATTAGAAATTCTATCCTTATAGTTTCTTCAATGATGATAACAATTAGGCCTTGCTTCATTTAGTTAACCCCTAGGTATAGAGGAAAGTCAAATGAGAGTAACTAACTTGAGTCACAAGTCCTAGTTTTACCCTAGGGAAATCTAGCTTTAGTGCACTCCAAGTCAACTAGCATTTCCTAATTCCAAAATCAACAATTGACATAAACTATTCAACTCTTTCTAATGGTCCATACCCTATGCCAAGTAAGAAACTTTTACTCCATAACTAGTGTTGGCATTTTATCAAAGAATTGATGAGCAAGGATGAAAGACATAGTGAGAATGAGAAGAAATTAGAATTGAAAGTGCTACAACACAAGAAATTAACAACAATCAACAAAGAACAACAATAGAAATGAACTTCTCAAGAAATTGATAAAATCCACAACTACAAAGTTGAATCTAGAATCTACAAGAATTGAGCAATTACAAGCACTAATTGAGATTAGAGAAGAAGATCTATAGCATGAACAAAGTAAATTTAGAATTGCAATGGATCTCACCAAAGAGTGATTGAAAATTCAGAAATGGATGAAGATGAACCCTAATGAGAGCTTGGAATCTCTCTCTCTACCCAAGAGTGTAACTACCAATAGCAAAAATATCTAGAACCATTTAAAAATGAACAAAAAGTCCCTTAACCCTTCAACCCCTGGTCTTCTTAAGCTCTTCCCGCCAAGGCACTTCCCCAAGAAGGGATCTCCAACTGCCCCACGCCCAAGTCACGTGACTCTTAAAAAAAAATCATATTCGAGCATCGGCGCGCACGCGTAAAGCACGCGTGCGCGCCACTGGGGATCATGGCTTAGCCGCTACACGTGCCGGCTCGTAGCTTGGCTTCTGACTTTGACTTCTAGCTGCGCGATCCACGCGGGCGCGCCAAGTACGCGCACGCGCCCTTGCTGAAGTTCCCAAGGCTCAATTTCTCATGCTCTATATTCTGAAACTACTTAACACACAAGTCACGGCATCGAATGGCACCAAAGGAATATTAGAAATGTATCTAGTTTAGTACAAAATAAGCATGTTTTCATCCATGAGGCAAAAATTAGGAAAGGAGCACAAAGTCTTGTATTTTCATATGAAAAGCGTGTGGAATCATTGATAAAACCCCTGAAATCAATACAAGATAAACCTTCAAAATGGGGTTTATCAGCCGCATTCAACCTTCGGTAGTCTATGCACACCCTCCAAGAGTTTTGCACCCTTGTTGCTATAAGTTCTTCGCTCTCATTCTTGATAGTGGTCACCCCGAATTTCTTTGGAACCACTTGGACCGGGCTCACCCATTTGCTATCCGAAATAGGATAGATGATGTCTGCTTCTAATAGTCGGGTAACCTCTTTTTTCACAACCTCTAGAATGGTGGGATTGAGTCGTCTTTGAGGTTGTCGAACGGGTCTAGCTCCTTCTTCAAGGAATATTTGGTGCTTGCATACTTGGGGGCTCATTCCCAATAGATCCGCCAAACTCCACCCTATGGCCCTTTTGTTCTTCCTCAAGATACATATCAACTATTCTTCTTGTTGAGGATTTAGTTCCTTTGCAATAATCACGGGGAACTTGTGGGCTTCATCAAGATATGAGTACTTTAGGTGGGGTGGTAGTGGCTTTAATTCTACCTTTTGGTCTTGACTTGAAGTTTGAACTTCCGGATGATCCGGATGGGGTGATGCGTTCGCTTTGCTTGCATTTTCACTTGTGTCTTCAATCATATGCTTCTCATCTAACTTTGTAAGATGCACTTCAGCCACAATGTTATCAATTGGGTCACAATGGAATAGAGAATGATTCTTCAGTGGATGTTTCATTGCTTCTTCTAAGCTAAAACTCATGACTCTCCCATCTATTTCAAACGAGTAGGTTCTCGAGTAGGCATCTAACTTGAATCTAGAGGTCCTCAAAAATGGTCTCCCAAGTAGAATAGATGATGCCCTCTCGGACTCGCTTGATGGCATCTCAAGAACATAGAAATCAATCGGAAATACCAACCTTTTTATATTTACCAATACATCTTCCGCAACATCCATCACGGTTATTATGCTTTTGTCCGCTAAAACAAATCTTGCCGTCGACCTCTTCAATGATGGTAGCCTCAATATACGGTAGACGGAAAGGGCATAATGCTAACACATGCACTGAGGTCACACATGCAATCTAGAAATTGCACCCCATTTACGGTGCAAGTGACCATGCACGGGCCCGGATCATCACACTTCTCGGGTAATACTCCCATTAAAGCGGAAATAGAACTCCCCAATAGGATAGTCTCTAGCTCAAGAACTCTATCCTTGTTCATGCATAAATCTTTAAGGAATTTTGCATATTTAGGTACTTGATGGATAGCATCAAAGAGGGGGATGGTTACCTCAACTTTCTTGAACATTTCTATCATTTTGGGATTAAGTTCCATGCGCTTCCTAGCTTTCTTTGCAAGTGTCAGAAATGGATTGGTTGAGCAATTTCTTCTTCCACGGCTCCCTTATTCTTGGGGACCTCACTTGTTGGTTGGTGCACGAAATTGCAATCACACTTTTGCAATCCCGTACAACTAACCAGCAAGTGCACTGGGTCGTCCAAGTAGTACCTTACGTGAGTAAGGGTCGATCCCACGGAGATTGTCGGCTTGAAGCAAGCTATGGTTATCTTGTAACTCTTAGTCAGGATATCAATAATTATCAGGGTTGATTGTAAAAAGCAAAAGAACATGAAATAAGTACTTGTTTGCAGTAATGGGAAACAGGTTGAGGTTTTGGAGATGCTCTGTCTTCTGAACCTCTGGTTTTCTACTGTCTTCTTCTTCAAACATGCAATGCTCCTTCCATGGCAAGCAGTATGTAGGGTTTCACCGTTGTCAATGGCTACCTCCCATCCTCTCAATGAAAATGTTCAACGCGCTCTGTCACAGTACGGCTAATCATCTGTCGGTTCTCAATCGGGTTGGAATAGAATCCAGTGATTCTTTTGCGTCTGTCACTAACGCCCAACCTTCAGGAGTTTGAAGCTCGTCACAGTCATTCATTCCTTGAATCCTACTCAGAATACCACAGACAAGGTTTAGACCTTCCGGATTCTCTTGAATGCCGCCATCAATTCTAGCTTATACCACGAAGATTCTGATTAAGGAATCCAAGAGATATCTACTCAATCTAAGGTAGAACGGAGGTGGTTGTCAGGCACACGTTCATAGTTAAGAATGATGATGAGTGTCACGTATCATCACATTCATCAGGTTTAGGAACAAGTGATATCTTAGAATGGAATCAAGCATGATTGAATGAAAAACAGTAGTAATTGCATTAATCCATCAAGACACAGCAGAGCTCCTCACCCCCAACCATGGGGTTTAGAGACTCATGCTGTAGAAAATACAATGAGAAACGTGTAAAGTGTCATGAGGTTCAGATACAATGTCAAAAGATCCTATTAATAGTGAACTAGTAACCTAGGGTTTACAGAAATGAGTAAATGACAGAAAAATCCACTTCCAGGCCCACTTGGTGTGTGCTTGGGCTGAGCATTGAAGCATTTTCGTGTAGAGACTCTTCTTGGAGTTAAACGCCAGCTTTTGTGCCAGTTTGGGCGTTTAACTCCAATTTTTATGCCAGTTCCAGCGTTAAACGCTGGGAATTCTGAAGCTGATTTGCAACGCCGGTTTGGGCCATCAAATCTCGGGCAAAGTATGAACTATCATACATTGCTGGAAAGCCCAGGATGTCTACTTTCCAACGCCGTTGAGAGCGCGCCAATTGGGCTTCTGTATCTCTACAAAATTTACTTCGAGTGCAAGGAGGTCAGAATCCAACAGCATCTGCAGTCCTTTTAGCCTCTGAATCAGATTTTTGCTCAGATCCCTCAATTTCAGCCAGAAAATACCTGAAATCACAGAAAAACACACAAACTCATAGTAAAGCCCAAAAAAGTGAATTTTAACTAAAAACTAATGAAAATGTAATAAAAACTAACTAAAATATACTAAAAACATACTAAGAATAATGCCAAAAAGCGTATAAATTATCCGCTCATCACAACACTAAACTTAAATTGTTGCTTGTCCCCAAGCAACTGAAAATCAAAATAGAATAAAAAGAAGAGAATATACTATAGACTCCAAAATATCAAAGAAACTTAGCTCCAATTAGATGAGCGGGACTAGTAGCTTTTTGCTTCCGAACAGTTTTGGCATCTCGCTTTATCCTTTGAAGTTCAGAATGATTGGCATCCATAGGAACTCAGAACTCAGATAGTGTTATTGATTCTCCTAGTTAAGTATGATGATTCTTGAACACAGCTATTTTATGAGTCTTGGCCGTGGCCCAAAGCACTCTGTCTTCCAGTATTACCACCGGATACATACATGCCACAGACACATACTTGGGTGAACCTTTTCAGATTGTGACTCAGCTTTGCTAGAGTCCCCAACTAGAGGTGTCCAGGGTTCTTAAGCACACTCTTTTTGCCTTGGATCACAACTTTATTTCTTTCTTTTTTTTTCTTCTTTCTTTTTTTTTCGTTTTTTTTTCATTCACTGCTTTTTCTTGCTTCAAGAATCAATTTGATGATTTTTCAGATCCTCAATAACAGTTCTCCCTTTCCATCATTCTTTCAAGAGCCAACAATTTTAACATTCTTAAAACAACAAATTCAAAAGTCATATGCACTGTTCAAGCATTCATTCAGAAAACAAAAAGTATTGTCACCACATCAAACTAATTCAACTAGTTTCAAAGATGAATTCGAAATCCTGTACTTCTTGTTCTTTTGTGATTAAAGCATTTTTCATTTAAGAGAGGTGATGGATTTATAGGACATTCATAGCTTTAAGACATGAACTTTAAATTTTATTAATCATGAATTAAGAACAAGATTCAAAAATAGATATAAGATAAGACTAATAGTAATAGAAAACAAAAAAAAATTTGAATAGGCTCCTAATGATAGAGGTTATCACAGAGTTAGGACTCAACAACCTTGATTTTGAGAAGTGGATGCTCCCTCCACTTGAGGGGAGAGCTTTTGGCGTTTCATCTCTTGAAGTTCACGCCCCTGCTTCTCTTGTTCCTTCAGCAATTTGCAGAGCATGCAGTTCTGATTCTGCTGTTCTTCCTTAAGTTGCTCCATAGTTTCTTGCAACTTGGTGATAGATGCTTCTAGGCTGGCCCAGTAGTCAATTTCAGGAAATTCAGGGAGGAACTCCTGCGCCCTCTTTTTGATAGAGTTGTCTTGCATTTGTCCTTCCATTGACTTCTTGGTGATTGGATGTTCAATGGGTATGAATTCATCTACTCCCATTTTTACCCCAGCCTCTTTACAGAGCAAGGAGATCAAGCTTGGGTAAGCCAGTTTGGCTTCAGTGAAATTCTTATTTGCAATTGTGTAGATCTCACAAGCAATCAGATGATGAACCTCCACTTCTTTTCCAAGCATAATGCAATGAATCATCACTGCTCTCTTGATAGTAACCTCAGAACGGTTGCTAGTGGGTAATATGGAACGCCCAATGAAGTCTAGCCAACCTCTTGCAATTGGTTTGAGGTCTCCCCTCTTGAGTTGGTTTGGGACACCTTTTGAATTGGTTATCCATTTAGTTCCAAGGAGGCATATGTCCTCTAGAACTTGATCCAACCCTTTATCTGCTCTCACCATCCTCCTATTAAAGGATTCAGGATCATCTTGCAATTGAGGCAATTTGAAGACCTCTCTTATTTTGTCCAGATGGAAGTAAATAATTCTCCCTCTGACCATGGTTCTGTAGGTATGAAAAGCAGTTCCAGTCATTCTTTGCTTATCTGTTAGCCACAGATTTGAGTAGAATTCCTGAACCATGTTCCTTCCAACCTTTGTCTCAGGGTTGGTTAGAACTTCCCATCATTTGTTTCGAATTTGCTCTTGGATCTCCGGATATTCATCTTCTTTCAGATTGAATTTGACTTCCGGGATCACTGACCTCAGACCCATTATTTTGTGGTAATGGTCTGCATGTTCTTTGGTTAAAAACATCTCTTGATTCCAAACATTCTTTGGATTATTCTCTTTCTTGCCTCTTGAATTGGTTTGTTTTCCTCTAGGAGCCATGATCTTGATAAATCTTGGACTAGTGATCACGGAAAGCACACCAAACTTAGAGGTTTGCTTGTCCTCAAGCAAAAGAAGGCAAAGAGGGGAGAGATGAGGAGAGCAAATTCGAATGGTGTGGGGAAGTAGGGTGGCCAAACGTGTTTAAATAGGAGAGGAGGAGAGATTTTCGAAAATTGGAAGGAGATTTGAGAAGATATGGAAAAAATTTGAGGAGATAATTGAGTTTTTGAAATAGTCTAGGAAAGGATTTGAAATAGATTTGAAGAAGATTGTAATTTTTTTGAAATTGGAAGGTGAATGATGAAAGTTTGTAATGTGTTTATGCAGAAAAATATGGATCAAAACAAGAAAGTTTGAAAAAATTTGAAGTGGGAACAAAAATCTCCTCCCCCTGCCTTTCTGGCGTTAAACGCCCAGAATGGTATCCATTCTGGCGTTTAACGCCCATTTGTTGGCCTATTTGGGCGTTTAACGCCCAGCCAGGTATCCTGGCTGGCGTTAAACGCCAGAAATCCCTTTATCACTGGGCGTTTTGCTAAACGCCCAGGATGCTGCACACCTGGCGTTAAACGCCCAGAATGGTGCCCATTCTGGCGTTTAACGCCCAAAATGGCACATTTACTGGCGTTAAACGCCCAGAATGGTGCCCATTCTGGCGTTTAACGCCCAAAGTACCCCTTACTGGCGTTTTTTCGCCAGTAAGCTCTTTTTCTCTGCTTTTCGCACTGAATCCTTCTGTAACTCTGTGAATTCCTTCAATTTTGATAGTTGCCCTTTAAGAATATGTATCAAATCTTGATTAAACAGAACAGATACCCTTCTAATCACTGGGTTGCCTCCCAGCAAGCGCTTCTTTATTGTCTTTAGTTGGACCTTCACTGAAAATCACTCAAGTCTCAGTTTTGAGCATTCTTGCTCAAAATTGCTTTCAAGATAATGCTTGATCCTCTGTCCATTAACAATGAACTTCTTGTCAGAATCAGTATCCTGAATCTCAACATATCCATATGGTGATACTCCTGTAATCACATACGGACCCCTCCAGCGGGATTTAAGTTTTCCTGGGAACAATATGAGCCTAGAGTTGAAGAGCAGAACTTTTTGTCCTGGCTCAAAGACTCTGGATGACAACTTCTTGTCGTGCCACTTCTTTGCCTTTTCCTTATAAATTTTTGCATTTTCAAAGGCATTGAGTCTAAACTCCTCTAGCTCATTTAGCTGGAGTAATCTTTTTTCACCAGCTAACTTAGCATCCATGTTTAGGAATCTGGTTGCCCAGTAGGCTTTATGTTCCAGTTCCACGGGCAGATGACAGGCCTTCCCATACACCAGTTGGTATGGAGAGGTTCCTATAGGAGTCTTGTATGCTGTTCTGTATGCCCACAGAGCATCATCCAAGCTCTTTGCCCAATCCTTTCTACGGGCAATAACAGTCCGTTCCAGGATTCTTTTGAGCTCTCTATTAGAGACCTCAGCTTGCCCATTTGTCTGTGGGTGATACGGAGTTGCTACTTTGTGGCTAATTCCATATCTAACCATAGCAGAGTACAGTTGTTTATTGTAGAAATGGGTGCCTCCATCACTGATCAATACTCTGGGAACACCAAACCTGCTGAAGATGTGTTTCTGGAGGAATTTCAGCACGGTCTTGGTATCATTATTGGGTGTGGCAATTGCTTCCACCCATTTAGATACATAGCCTACTGCCACTAGAATATAAGTGTTTGAGTATGATGGTGGGAAGGGACACATGAAGTCAATTCCCCATACATCAAACAATTCAATCTCTAAGATCCCATGCTGAGGCATGGCGTAACCATGAGGCAAGTTACCAGCTCTTTGGCAACTGTCACAGTTACGCACAAACTCTCGGGCATTTCTGTAGAGAGTAGGCCAGTAGAATCCGCATTGGAGGACCTTGGTTGCTGTTCGCTCACCTCCAAAATGTCCTCCATATTGTGATCCATGGCAATGCCACAGGATTCTTTGTGCTTCCTCTCTGGGTACACATCTGCGGATTATCCCGTCTGCACACCTCTTAAAGAGGTATGGCTCATCCCACAGGTAGTACTTGGCATATGAAATCAATTTCTTTCTTTGCACCCTGCTGTACTCCTGGGGTATGAACCTCACAGCTTTGTAATTTGCAATATCTGCAAACCATGGAGCTTCCTGAATGGCGAAAAGTTGCTCATCTGGAAAGGTCTCAGAGATCTCAGTAGGAGGGAGGGACGCCCCAACTACTGGTTCTATTCGGGACAGATGATCAGCTACTTGATTCTCTGTCCATTTTCTGTCTCTTATTTCTATATCAAACTCTTGCAAAAGTAACACCCATCTTATGAGCCTGGGTTTTGAATCCTGCTTTGTGAGTAAGTACTTAAGAGCAGCATGGTCAGTGTACACAATCACCTTTGATCCTACCAGATAGGATCTAAACTTGTCAATGGCATAGACCACTGCAAGTAACTCTTTTTCTGTGGTTGTGTAATTCTTCTGTGCATCATTTAGAACACGGCTGGCATAATAAATGACATGCAGAAGCTTGTTATGCCTTTGTCCCAACACTGCACCAATGGCATGGTCACTGGCATCACACATTAGTTCGAATGGCAATGTCTAGTCTGGTGCAGAGATGACAGGTGCTGTGACCAGCTTAGCTTTCAGGGTCTCAAATGCCTGCAGACACTGTTTGTCAAACACAAATGGTGTGTCAGCATCTAGCAGGTTGCTCAGAGGTTTTGCAATTTTCGAAAAATCCTTTATAAACCTTCTGTAGAATCCTGCATGCCCCAAAAAGCTTCTGATTGCCTTAACATTGGCAGGTGGTGGTAATTTTTCAATTACCTCTACCTTTGCTTTATCCACCTCTATTCCCGTGCTTGAAATTTTATGCCCAAGGACAATTCCTTCAGTCACCATAAAGTGACATTTCTCCCAATTTAAAACCAGGTTAGTCTCTTGGCACCTTTTCAGGACGAGTGCTAGGTGATTAAGACAGGAACTGAATGAGTCTCCATATACTGAGAAGTCATCCATGAAGACTTCCAGGAATTTCTCCACCATATCAGAGAAGATGGATAACATGCATCTCTGAAAAGTTGCAGGAGCATTACACAGACCAAAAGGCATTCTCCTGTAGGCAAACACGCCAGAAGGACAAGTGAATGCTGTTTTCTCTTGGTCCTGAGGGTCTACTGCAATTTGGTTGTAGCCTGAATAGCCATCCAAAAATCAATAATAATCATGACCAGCTAGTCTTTCTAGCATTTGGTCTATGAATGGCAAAGGAAAATGATCCTTTCTGGTGGCTGTATTGAGCCTTCTGTAGTCAATGCACATGCGCCACCCTGTGACTGTTCTTGTAGGAACCAGTTCATTTTTTTCATTATGAACTACTGTCATGCCTCCCTTCTTGGGGACAACTTGGACAGGGCTCATCCAGGGGCTATCAGAAATAGGATAAATAATCCCAGCCTCTAGTAATTTAGTGACCTCCTTCTGCACCACCTCCTTCATGGCTGGATTTAGCCGCCTTTGTGGTTGGACCAATGGTTTGGCATTATCCTCCAATAGGATCTTGTGCATGCATCTTGCTGGGCTAATGCCCTTAAGATCACTTATGGACCACCCAAGAGCTGTCTTGTGTGTCCTTAGCACTTGAATCAGTGCTTCCTCTTCATGTGGATTTAAAGCAGAGCTTATAATCACTGGAAAAGTGTCACCCTCTCCCAGAAATGCATACTTCAAGGATGGTGGTAGTGGTTTGAGTTCAGGTTTGGGAGGCTTATCCTCCTCATGAGGAATTTTCAAAAATTCTTTTGTTTCCTCTGGTCCTTCCTGATCAGGCTGAGCATCCTTGAAGATGTCCTCAAGCTCTGATTCTAGACTTTCAGTCATATTGATCTCTTCCACCAAAGAGTCAATAATGTCAGCGCCCATGCAGTCATTTGATGTGTCTGGATGCTGCATAGCTTTTACAGCATTCAACTTGAACTCATCCCTATTGACTCTCAGGGTTTCTTCCCCTTTTTGTATATCAATGAGAGTTCGTCCAGTTGCTAGGAAAGGTCTTCCTAGAATGAGAGTTGCACTCTTGTGCTCTTCTATTTCCAGCACTACAAAGTCAGTTGGAAAGGCAAATGGCCCAACCTTGACAATCATGTCCTCAATTATGCCTGATGGATATTTAATGGAGCCATCAGCAAGTTGGAGGCATATCCGGGTTGGTTTGACTTCTTCAGTCAACCCAAGCTTCCTGATAATGGATGCAGGTATTAGATTGATGCTTGCTCCAAGGTCACACAGGGCTGTCTTAGTGCAAGCACCTTCTAATGTGCATGGTATCATAAAGCTTCCTGGATCTTGAAGCTTTTCTAGTAAGCTTTTCAGAATGACTGCACTGCATTCTTCAGTTAGAAATACTTTTTCAGTTTCTCTCTAATCCTTATTATGGCTTAAGATTTCCTTCATGAATTTAGCATAAGAAGGTATTTGCTCAAGTGCCTCTGCAAACGGAATCTTTATTTCAAGAGTCCTTAGATAGTTTGCAAAGCGGGTAAATTGCTTATCCTGTTCCGCTTGGCGGAGTTTCTGAGGATAAGGCATCTTGGCTTTATATTCTTCAACCTTGGTTGCTGCAGGTTTATTCCTTACAGAAGTGGTTGGAGAAGCCTTTTTAGAGGGGTTACTATCAGCACTTGCAGGTGTCTGGTTCCCCTCTGGCGTTTGGACGCCAGGATTGGGTGGAAAATGGGCGTTTAACGCCAACTTTTCCCCCTTTTCTGGCGTTTGAACGCCAGAACTGGGCAGGGAATGGGCGTTTAACGCCAGCTTTCCCCCCTTTTCTGGCGTTTGAACGCCAATAGTATTCCTCTTTGGGCTCTTACTGTCCTCAGAGGGATTTTGGATAGTGGTTTGGCCATCCTCTGTCAATTTTTCTTTTATTGACTTTTTGCTACTTTGAGCAGTGTTATTCAATGTCTTTCCACTCCTCAGTTGAACTGCTTGGCATTCTTCTGTTATCTGTTTAGATAGCTGCTATTTTGCCTGATTCAACTGTGATTCTATGTTCTTGTTAGCAATTTTAGTCTCTTGAAGCATCTCTTTAAATTCTGCTAACTGTTTTGTCATCAGGTGTAATTGTTGATTAAGCTCAACCATCTGTTCTTGAGGATTAGGATCAGTGGCTAATGCCATAACTTCTTTTTGTGTAGAGGACTCATTGCTAGAGTACAAATGTTGATTTCTAGCAACAGTATCTATAAGCTCTTGAGCCTCCTCAATCGTCTTCCTCATATATATAGATCCACCAGCTGAGTAGTCTAGAGATATCTGAGCTTTTTCTGTAAGCGCGTAGTAGAAGATGTCTAACTGTACCCACTCTGAAAACATTTCAGAGGGGCATTTTCTTAGCATACCTCTATACCTCTCTCAGGCATTATAAAGGGATTCATTATCCCCTTGTTTAAAGCCTTGGATGTCCAGCCTTAGCTGTCTCATCCTTTTTGGAGGGTAAAATTGATTCAGGAATTTGTCTGATAACTGTTTCCATGTCTTTATGCTTGCTGTAGGTTGGTTATTTAACCACCTCTTAGCTTGATCTTTTACAGCAAATGGAAACAGTAATAATCTGTAGACATCCTGATCCACCTCTTTATCATGTACTGTGTCAGCAAGTTGTAAGAATTGTGCCAGAAACTCAGTAGGTTCTTCCTGTGGAAGACCGGAACTCAGTAGGTTCTTCCTGAGGGTTTAGCTCAAAGCTGCTTGCTTTGATGGGAGGTATACAGATACTACTCCCATATGCAGCTATAATGGGGTTAGCATATGACCCCAGAGTCCTTTTGGACTGTTCATTCCCACTTATGTCCATGATGGAGAAAAGGGAATTGATGTGAATAGTAATCAAGATATATATGTATATATATTTTTTTGAAAAGAGGAAAGATAAAAACAACAAAGAGACATCAAACTTAAAATTTTTCAGAAAATCAAACATGAATTTTCGAAAACCTAAAGAAAAACACAAAGAAGACACCAAATTTAGAATTTTTTAAAAGATCAAAAAGGGACTAAGAACAAGTAATTTCGAAGAATTAAAAGAAAAACAAAAGCATGCAATTGACACCAAACTTAAAATATAAAATTATACTTACATAAAAGACTCTAAACCAACAAAAATAAAACAGTCCTAATCTAAGCAACAAAATAAACCGTTAGTTGTCCAAACTCGAACAATCCCCGGCAACGGCGCCAAAAACTTGGTGCACTAAATTGCAATCACACTTTTGCAATCCCGCACAACTAACCAGCAAGTGCACTGGGTCGTCCAAGTAATACCTTACCTGAGTAAAGGTCGATCCCACGGAGATTGTTGGCTTGAAGCAAGCTATGGTTATCTTGTAACTCTTAGTCAGGATATCAATAATTATCAGGGTTGATTGTAAAAAGCAAAAGAACATGAAATAAGTACTTGTTTGTAGTAATAGGAAACAGGTTGAGGTTTTGGAGATGCTCTGTCTTCTAAATCTCTGCTTTCCTACTGTCTTCTTCTTCAAACACGCAAGGCTCCTTCCATGGCAAGTTGTATGTAGGATTTCACCGTTGTCAATGGCTACCTCCCATCCTCTCAGTGAAAATGTTCAACGCACTCTATCACAGCACGGCTAATCATCTATCGGTTCTCAATCGGGTTGGAATAGAATCCAGTGATTCTTTTGCGTCTGTCACTAACGCCCAACCTTCAGGAGTTTGAAGCTCGTCACAGTCATTCAATCCTTGAATCCTACTCAGAATACCACAGACAAGGTTTAGACCTTCCGAATTCTCTAGAATGCCGCCATCAATTCTAGCTTATACCACGAAGATTCTGATTAAGGAATCCAAGAGATATCTACTCAATCTAAGGTAGAACGGAGGTGGTTGTCAGGCACACGTTCATAGTTGAGAATGATGATGAGTGTCACAGATCATCACATTCATCAGGTTTAGGAACAAGTGATATCTTAGAATGGAAGCAAGCATGATTGAATGAAAAACAGTAGTAATTGCATTAATCCATCAAGACACAGCAGAGCTCCTCACCCCCAACCATGGGGTTTAGAGACTCATGCTGTAGAAAATACAATGAGAAATGTGTAAAGTGTCATGAGGTTCAGATACAATGTCAAAAGATCCTATTAATAGTGAACTAGTAACCTAGGGTTTACAGAAATGAGTAAATGACAGAAAAATCCACTTCTGGGCCCACTTGGTGTGTGCTTGGGCTGAGCATTGAAGCATTTTCGTGTAGAGACTCTTCTTGGAGTTAAACGCTAGCTTTTGTGCTAGTTTGGGCGTTTAACTCCAATTTTTATGCCAGTTCCAGTGTTAAACGCTGGGAATTCTGAAGCTAATTTGCAACGCCGGTTTGGGCCATCAAATCTCGGGAAAAGTATGGACTATTATAAATTGCTGGAAAGCCCAAGATGTCTACTTTCCAACGCCGTTGAGAGCGCGCCAATTGGGCTTCTGTAGCTCCAGAAAATCCACTTCGAGTGTAGGGAGGTCAGAATCCAACAGCATCTGCAGTCCTTTTAGCCTCTGAATCAGATTTTTGTTCAGATCCCTCAATTTTAGCCAGAAAATACCTGAAATCACAGAAAAATACACAAACTCATAGTAAAGCCCAGAAAAGTGAATTTTAACTAAAAACTAATGAAAATGTAATAAAAACTAACTAAAATATACTAAAAACATACTAAGAATAATGCCAAAAAGCGTATAAATTATCCGCTCATCATTGGTTGAGTTTCTTTATCCTCAATTATGACTTGTGCTCCCTCCTCCTCTTCTATTTCTTCTATCTCAATTCCTTCTTCCTCTTGAGTGATTATGATCGGACTTGGGTCTTTTACCTTCTTCTCGTTCAATTGAGTCCCGGATCTCAAGGTAATGGCATTAATGCCACCTTTGGGATTGGGTTGAGGTTGAGAGGGAGTGGCACTAGAATTTGGAGTTTGAGGAGTGGGATTGAAGGGTGGGTCTATGCGTGCAAGAAGAGCTTGTAGAGTAGATGTAAGACCGGTAAGGCCGGAAGCAAGTGTAGTTTGGAGCTCTTTTTGGCCTTGGAGGATAGTTTGAAGTGTATCATCTTGATTGGGAGAAGTGTTAGGGTATGTAGTTTGAGGGGCTTGTGATTGGTTGGGTGGTGGTTGTTGATGTGATGGTTGATAGGTTTGGTAATTTCTTCCTTGATTTTTTTGGGTGTATGATTGGTTTTGGGGGTGTGGTCAGTTTTGTGAGTTGTTATTATTCCATCTATGATTGCCTCCATTGTTGTTGTTGTCTCTACCTCCTTGTTGGTAATTATCCCTCCATTGGTTGGAATTGTCCCTCCAATTTTGATTAGAATTGCCACCCCCTAGATTGTAGTTTCTTCCTTGTTGAGGATATCCTTGGTTGAAATTGCCGCCTTGTTGGTAGTATTCTTGATTCGGGCGGTCATAAAAATTGTGGGTAGCCGCCAAGGTATTGTCTTCTTGAAGGCTTGGTGGTGCACAAAATTGTGATCATCAATAATGGCTCCAATAATTTGGTAGCTCTCACACGTGAATTACACTTAGTCACAACTCCGCACAAATAACCAGCAAGTGCACTGGGTCATCCAAGTAATACCTTACGTGAGTAAGGGTCGATCCCACGGAGATTGTTGGTATGAAGCAATCTATGGTCATCTTGTAGATCTCAGTCAGGCTGATTCAAATGTGATTGGATTAGATAATTAAAAGATAAATAAAATAGGATAGAAATATTTATGTAAATTAATGGTGGGAATTTCAGATAAGTGTATGGAGATGCTTGTCCCTGTTGAATCTCTGTTTTCCTACTGCTTTCATCCAATCCTTTTTACTCCTTTACATGGCAAGCTGTATGTAGGGCATTGAAGGTTGTGGTAGGCTTAGAGAAGGGGGGTTGAATCTATGCCTTTCTTTTTAAGTTGCTGTTATGACCTTTTTAAACAAAATTACAATTCTGATTCTGTTTGAACTCAACAGCAGAAATTTATGAGACAATTTATTTTTATCTCATGAATATACGAAAATAGAACTCAGCAGAGAAGAGAAAAGCGAATGCCAACATGTATCCTGGTTCAGTTTCCTTGTGCCATGCAACCCACATCCAGTCTCCTCCACAATTATGGAAGAATTTCACTATAGTTAACAGAATTACATACACCAATTTCACACTCAAGTTCTATCCTAACTTGACATTGGCTATGCTAACTCCTAACTATTCACTCTTAGTGCTAACCCAACTAAGAAAGGGATACCAAACAGGTACAAGATACAAGACACTTAGCCAACCTAAAGAAATCAGAAAATTAACTCTAGGCTTTTCTCTCAAGTGTATCACTCAGCCTTTTTCCACTCATGGCTTTTACTTGAGCTTTCTCACAATGCCTTTTCTCACAAGAAATTACAGAAAGATAAACTTGGAAAAGTACATTACAATCAGTAAAACATGAAGGAGATTGACTTTATCAGCAGCCTCTTAGCTATGTGCAAAACCAGATTTGCAAACCTCAGATGCGGCTCTTCAGTATTGGCTAAATGCTTCTTTGAAAGAAAGCATTATCCAAGTAGAGGAACTTCTTAACATAACACTGTTCTCACTTTCTAGTTTTCTCTCCTTGCTTGCTGAATGAACATCAAGCTGCCTTTATCTCCTTGGATGTTGCTTGGTCCTTTTTTCAAGGTCAACACCTTGAGCCTTGAGCTTCACCAACCCACATGTTCACTTTTCCTCTTTAATCCTTAGAGTATAAACTTTGCTTCTGACTTCGTCATCTTGACCGAAAGCCATAAAACAGCAACCATAGAAATCTTCTCATGGTCAACTTGATCTTAGCCATTGAAAAAATACATGGTCCCCAAGTATCACTTGTGACCGTGGATGTGAAGCAGAATAGGGCAGAGAACAACTTTCCATTGAATGCCATTTTCGGATAGAGCAGAGAGTTGGGAAGAAAAGATGAGACCGAGTTGCATGTATGAGGAAAATATTTACCTATACCCTAAGCTTTATTTGGTTTGGATTTGTTGAGATGACTTCTGCCTTTCAAGCTAAGTTTCTCTTTCTTGCTTCTTTGGTGACTATCTTGGTGAAGAAGCTCTTTCTCTCTTTGTCTTTCTTACTTTTCTGAAACTGATTTGACTTGGTCAGAGAGAGAGATGAACGTTGCTTTTGGTTAATCAAAAGAGAGGGATTTGCTTTTCTGAAACCAGATCAGACTTGGATCGGGTATTGGTATGCTTGGCCCGATTTGATTTCTTTGGCTTCTTTCTTTGCTTTTCTTTGGGCTCTTAATTTTGCTTTCAGCGCAATAACCTTGCTGATTGCTTTTTATTCCATTTAGGCCATTGATATTTGGCCTACAACAATAAATAATTTGTTAATAAGTAGATATAAATAATCAACACTAATTATTTATTTTGCCCAAAAATAATGTTTGTCATCACTAATTAATTTAGTTAATTTCTTAACTCAACAATCTCCCCCTTGATGACAAACATAGTTTAAGCAATGATCAAAAGGAAATAAATTGAGTAAGGTATAGAAACTCCCTTTGATGTTATTTGCTTTTATGTTGCTCCCCCTTTTTCTTTTCAAGATTAGCTCCCCCTGATTTTGTGCTTTCCTCTTTGTTCCTAATTTTCTTTGATTTTAAAGAGAGCATAATAAAGAGCTAAAATACATTTATCTTGACTAAGGGATATCAGATAAGCAATCATCACATAATCGGCCCAATATCAAGCTAATACCATCAGCAAACTAGTTCAGCATGTGAAATCAAGTATTAATGCAGCAAAGAATATTCAGCATGCAAACTCAAGTATTAATGCAGCAAACATCCTAAAAGAAGTACTTGAATCTTTTGTCCTATTGCTATTACCCCCCCCTTTTGTCATCAAGGGTGGATAATAAGCAAGATCAATAAAAACAAAGTCTTGCATCCTGCAGAAAAGAGTTAGTCCATAGTGCAAATTACTGACTAAACTACCAAAGGTGTAGCAATATCTAGAGTTATTACAGTCATCCAAAAAAACAGTTCAAAAGTAGCTAAAGAAACATTGTTCATGAGACAAAAAGAGAGCAGCAGCAGCAGTTTTTATGAGACAAATCCTAGGCATCAGAACCATTTCCCTCCGAAGCATCTTCCTCTTCAGCATCAGTGGCAATGTCTTCATCATTATAGAGGTTATCAATGAAGGTCATGAGCACAGCCACCCTATCTCTTGATTTCTTCAGGAAGTTTTCATGCTTGCTAGCTAGCTTCCTTTGTTCCTTGCTCAAGGCAATCAAATAATTTGATTGGGAAACAAACTCTTGAGCAACATCTTTGACCACATTCAGCAGAGCAGATTTCTTTCCAGTGGAAATGGAAGTACCCTCAGTGGAAGGAGGAGGAGAGTCATCTGGGATGTACTCTTCATCATCATCTAGAACCACTCTCTTAGATTGAGTTGGTCCTTTTTGCTGTTTCACTGAACCACCTCCCTTTAGATATGAATGTCTATTTTCATATTTCTCATTGGTCAAGTCAATACCAAAATACTCAAAAATACAAGTTAGAAACATGCCATAAGGAAGTGCTTTGTCTTTTTCACTCCTAACAGAATCAAACATGTATCTAACCATCAAATATGCAAATAAAAGTTCAGTTTTGGTGATAATGGCATATAAAACAAGAGTTTTAGTGTACGAAACCCTTTGATATGAACCACTTTGAGAAAGTATGATATGGTTGACCATTCGGTGCAACTGAGCACGTTCATATCCTAAGGCTTTGTGAGTGAGTGTACAGCCATCAATTAAGGAGACATGTTCACAGATACTAGCCAGGGCATCATTGTATGAAACACCAACTCCATCATCCCACTTAACTGAAGTGTAAGCACTAGGCCCAACATCAGTATACTTCAAAGCATCACTGATAGTCTCATTGTTTAAAACTATATCTCGGCCCTTTACATATGAGTGAGAAGTGCCTTCATGATAAGTCATATTAGCATAAAATTCTTTGACCAACAAGGGATAAACAGGCTTTTTGATATCAAAAAGATGATTCCAGTCCAGAAAAATCAAGTTATCAATAAAAGGAAAACCTTTTCTTTTCAAAGATTGCAGATCAGCTAGAAAAGATGGATACAGAGTACGATACTGGATAACCCTTTCATAAAAATTATTATTCATGGCAGATTTGAATCTATAAGGGTTATAGTTCGAGTGAGAGGTCAAAAAGTGAGCTTTGTGATCAAACGGCCCAATGTCAGGTTCACTAGCTGATTTGAGAGGAACTCAAATTTTACCTCTCTGTGGGCACACAGGAACTGACCTTGCCCTGGGTTGTGGTGGCTCGGGAATAGGTTCCTCCGTCGCCGGACGCTTCCCTTTGGATGAGGATGGCTTTGAAGAGCCAGGTTTTGAAGAGGCAGGTTTGGAAGGCGTCGCTTTTGGTGGTGGTGTCAGTTTGGCAGAGGCAGGATACCTTGGAGTGGTCTTGGTACGAGCCATGGGATCAGTTCGAGGAGGAGAGGTAGGAGGAGAAGGTGAAGGAGTAAAAGTGGTGTCTTGAGAACGAGTTGATGGTCTAGGATATCTTGGAAGTTTATGGATTTTCTCACGAGGTGCTCTTTTAGCAATGACTTTCTTCCCCATTTTGGTTAAATTGATGCTTTTGATGGAAGAGAGATAGTGGAGTGAGAGGGAAGAAACCGAAGGGTTTGAGGAGAAGTTATGGAGGGAAGAGAGGGAGTGTTGGTAACCGTACCCAAAAGTGGTTTTCCAAAACCATGCAACTGCATCATCTTTTGAAATGACATGAAAAGACCTGACCTCATAAATTTAAGATTTGATTTGATTTGAAAATAAAACAGGAAATAAATTTTAAATTTTGAAAAACCAAAAAATAAACTGAAAAATCTTTTTTTGGATTATAAACATTAAATGAAAAATTATTTTAAAAAATAAACACACAGCCCATTAAAAATGTAACATTCACATATGGGCCCAGAGATAGTTGGATTTAAGGAAACACAATGGACCACTCTAGATCTGATTTTGAGATTGGCCCAGATTATCTTTCATTTGAAACAAGCTCAGAACACACTGGCTTGATGGAGACGTTCATCACCTGCCCAGAATTGTCTCATACCTGTTTATGAGACAAAAAAATCTCCAGCAAATACATCAGCAATTTTCAAATAAAGAATCATAACTCAAAATTTCTAGACAAGTCCTAAGCATACAGAATCTATCCTCAGCTAATGGTTTTGTAAAAATATCTGCTAATTGCTCCTCAGATTTAACAAATTGAATACTAATATCCCCTTTTTGGACATGTTCTCTTATTGAGTGAAATTTCACTTCAATATGCTTCGTCCTTGAGTGCAAAACTGGATTTTTAGAAATATTAATGGCACTCATATTATCACACATCAAGAGAATATTTTCAGCCTTTAATTTGTAATCAGCAAGCTGTGTTTTTAACCATAAAAGCTGAGAACAACAAGAAGAAGCAGCTATATACTCAGCCTCTGCAGTGGATAAGGCCACTGTTGGTTGCTTCTTACTTGACCAAACATTTAAGGACTTTCCAAGGAAGCAACATAAACCAGAAGTGCTCCTTCTATCAACTCTATCACCAGCAAAATCTACATCACAATAACCAACTGCAGAAAAATCATCAATCTTAGGATACCAAAGACTAAAATTAGATGTGCCATGAACATATCTAATGATCCTTTTAACTGCCAAAAGATGTGACTCTTTAGGTTTGGATTGGAATCTATAACACAATCCAACACTTTGCACAATATCGGGTCTAGAGAAAGTTAAGTACATAAGAGAACCAATCATTCCACTATACCTAGTCTCATCAACATCTTTCTCAGTTTCTCCCTTATCTAACTTAGAACTAGGATGCATGGGTGTTCCCATAGGTTTGGCATTTTCCATACCAAATTTCTTAACTAATTCCTTGGCATACTTTTCTTGATGAATGAAAATACCTTTTTCAGTTTGTTTAATTTGCAGCCCAAGGAAGAAATTAAGTTCACCCATCATACTCATGTCAAATTAACTTGTCATGAGTTTTCCAAATTCAGAACAAAGGGATTCATTTGCTGATCCAAAAATAATGTCATCAACATATATTTGGACTAGAATAAAAGAATCATTAGAGTTTTTGATGAATAGAGTTGTGTCAGTGGTGCCTCTTTGAAAACCATTTTTCAAAAGAAAAGAGCTAAGTCTCTCATACCAAGCTCTAAGAGCTTGTCTTAAACCATAGAGAGCTTTAGACAATTTGAAAACATGATTAGAATGTACTTTATTTTCAAAACCAGGAGGTTGCTCCACATACACTTCTCTATCTATCACACCATTCAAAAATGAACATTTCACATCCATTTGATATAATTTAAAACCACAAAATGCAGCATAAGCTAAGAGAAGTCTTATGGCTTCCATTCGGGCAACAGGGGCGAAGGATTCATCAAAGTCTATTCCTTCTTCTTGGTCATATCCTTGAGCCACTAGCCTTGCCTTGTTTCTTGTAATGCTACCATCTTCTCCCAATTTGTTCCGAAATATCCACTTGGTGCCGGTCACTTTCTTTCCACTTGGCCTTGGAACCAAAGTCCATACTTGGTTCTTTTCAAACTCAAGAAGCTCATCCTCCATAGCTTTAACCCAAGATGGGTCACTAAGTGCTTCCTTAACGTTTTGAGGATCTATCTGTGATAGAAGGGCAATGTTGGATCCTTCATTTGCCTTTCTAGTGGAATACCTTGTTTGCACTCCATGAGAGACGTCCCCAATGACAAATTCCTCAGGATAATTCTTCAAGAATCTCCACTCACGAGGTCTGGTGGACTTGGAGGCAGATTCAGTCACCAAGGGATTATGGGCGCTGCTGGCTGCAGGATTTCCTTCAGATTCATGAGACAAAATGGAATTGTCTCTTGAATTTTCAGCATTTGCAGTTTCTGGTTCAGCTTGTCCAGAATTTTCTTTTCCATTATTTTGAGCAGTTTCATCCTCCTTTTGAGCTTGATTTCCTACATCACAATCTTCCAAAATGCTTTGCACCAAGTTAGTATCACAAAATGTAACATGTATAGACTCCTCAATAATTCTAGCATCTTGATGATAAACCCTA
The DNA here is from genome assembly GCF_014773155.1 of Arachis stenosperma. NCBI lineage: Eukaryota > Viridiplantae > Streptophyta > Magnoliopsida > Fabales > Fabaceae > Arachis > Arachis stenosperma. The sequence goes on from NC_080379.1 coordinate 70,917,581, forward strand.
TATGCTTTACTAGTTATGGAATATCCTACAAACAAACACTCATAAGCCTTTGGATCAAATTTACCCAAATTTTCTTTGTTATTTAAAACAAAACATTTGCATCCAAAGATGTGCAAGTAATCTAGGTTTGGTGGGTAGCCTTTCCAAAGTTCATAAGGGGTTTTCTTCAAAAATTTCCTTATGATTGTTCTATTTAAAATGTGGCAAGCTGTGTTAACCGCTTCAGCCCAAAGGAATTTTGGAACATTACTCTCACAAAGCATAGCTCTTGTCATCTCTTGTATGCTTCTATTTCTTCTTTCCACAACACCATTTTATTGTGGTGTTCTTGGACAAGAGAAGTTGTGAGATATTCCAAATTCCTCACAAAAGGATTCAAACAAATTATTTTTAAATTCAGTTCCATGATCACTTCTTATAGAAGAGATTTTCAAATCCTTTTCATTTTGAATTCTCTTGCAAAAAGGTTCAAAGGCCGAAAAGGCTTCATTTTTGTGTGCAAGAAATAAAACCCAACCAAACCTATTATAGTCATCCACAATTATTAAACCATAATGTTTACCACCTAGGCTTTGAGTTCTTATTGGACAAAATAAATCAATGTGTAGCAACTCAAGTGGTCTTTTAGTAGAGATGTCTTCCTTTGGTTTAAAAGAACTTTTTGTTTGTTTTCCCATTTGGCAAGCATCACAAGTGATGTCTTTGTCAAACTTTATCAAAGGAAGACCTCTTACTAATTCTTTCTTTACAAGTTTGTTTATTTGAAACATACTTGCATGGCCCAATCTCTTGTGCCATAACCACTTTTCAGATTCTTTAGAGTAAAGACAAGCTACATTTTGATCCTTTAATTCATCAAGAGTAAGTCCATACATATTATTGAATCGCTTGGCAACAAACATCACTTCATTTGTCTTTTCATTAACAATACAACATTCAAGCCTTTTGAAAACAACTAAATATTCTAAATCACACAGCTGACTTATACTCAAAAGATTGTGCTTTAATCCACATACCAAAAGTACATCATCAAAAGATTGTGCTTTTGAAATGATTAAAGTGTTGAAATTTTCTGATTTTTGGAGGAGATGCATTTCTTTTGACAAACTGATTTTTATTAAAGTTATTCCTCTTTACAAAAACATTTTCACCAGAATTTCTTTGAACATTTATACCTTTCGAACATGAGTTTTTGTTGTAAAATGGTGGTTTCTTGAAACCAGCCTCATTTTTTGAAATGTAACCTAAACCTGGCCGGTTCGGACTCGGACCAGTTCTTGGTGAAGGCTTGGTTTCACTTGTGTTTGCTTCATCAAATTTTTCTTCACAAGTTGAAACATATCCGATACCTGATTTGCTTGGTATGGATTTGGTATTTGATGAAGAAGCCACAAATTTTATAGAGGAAGTATTAGAAACTGCATCTTCCTTGGCTATGTAGCCTAAACCAGATTTTTCAAACAATGGTCTTTGACTTGCAAGTAATTTGTCCAAGTTTTTGGAACCTTGAGCAAATTTTGCTATGTCACCATTCAGCCTTTTAATCTTATCATTAAATCTTTCATTTTCAGTAATTAACTTATGAGAAGGATCCACAATGTGCTTTCCTTTTAATTTTTCAAGTTCAGATTTTAGAAATCTGTTTTCTTCAATGATGTCCAATGCACATTCAGTTTCCTTCACTTTTTCCTTTAAAAAATTATTTTCAGCTCTTAACACATCTCTTTCAGATCTGCATTCATTGTATTTATCAAGCAGTTTTGATGTGTTTAAAGTGAGATCAACAATAATAGCATGCAAGTCCTCAATGGTCAAATCATAATAGTTTACCTCATCAAGATTGTTGTTTCCAGCCATGAAGCAGTCTTTGTCATCTCCTTCAGATTCTTCTTCTTCATTTAAGTTATTCTCAAGATCCTCCCAAGCTGCCATGAGTACTCTCTTCCTTTCCTTCTTTCCTTTGTCTTCCTTTTTAAGCTTTGGACAGTTTGACTTGAAGTGTCCAGCCTCCTTGCAATGATGACACGTCACCTTCCTCAAGTCTATCTTGTGCTCCTTTGAACTTGAACTCTTGTATTTGCCCTTGCTCTTCATCATCCTTCTAAATCTCCTAGCAAAAAACAAAAGCTCGTCATCTGAAATACCATCACTAGACTCACTCTCTTTTAGTTCTATTTGTGACTTGAGGGCTATTCCCTTTTTTTTTGAGTCTGTGTTTGTGTGTGTGGCTTCATAGGCAAGGAGTTTTCCTCTCAGCTCATCATAGGTTATGGGACTTACGTTGTTACTCTCGGTTAGGACAGTGGCAGTGTTTTTCCACTCTTTTGTGAGGCTTCTAAGGAGTTTTCTCACCAAGGTTTGTTCTGCATAGTTTGTACCCATACCATCAAGGTTGTTGATTATGATTGAGAATCTCTCAAACGCTTCATCAATGCTTTCTCCATCCTTCATACTAAACATCTCGTACTCTTTTCGCATCATATCAATCCTCGTTTCTTTTACTTGTTTGGTGCCTTCGTGTGTAACCTGGAGTTTTTTCCAGATTTCTTTGGCTGTCTTGCATCTAGACACCTTCCGGTACTCTTCAAAGATGATAGCACAGTGAAGAAGGTTGATTGCTTTAGCATTCAGCTCTATCTTCTTCTCATCATCTTCATTCCATTCAGCTTCTTCTTTTGGAGTCACCACTCTATCAGCACTTGTTTTTGTTAGGATCTTTGGACCGCTTACAACGATCTTCCATATGTTATAGTCAATGGATTGGATGAAGATCCTTATCCTTTCTTTCTAGTAGGAATAGTTCTTCCCGTTGAAGAAAGGTGGCCAGTTGTTGTGCCCAAGTTTTTTGCCATTAGATCTTTGCTCCAAGCGGTTACGCTTGATTCTTGAGACCTCAGCTCTTGATACCAATTGAAGGTTGTGGTAGCCTTAGAGAAGGGGGGTTGAATCTATGCCTTTCTTTTTAAGTTACTGTTATGACCTTTTTAAACAAAATTACAATTCTGATTCTGTTTGAACTCATCAGCAGAAATTTATGAGACAATATATTTTTGTCTCATGAATATCAGAAAACAGAACTCAGCAGAGAAGAGAAAAGCGAACGCCAGCATGTATCCTGGTTCGGTTGCCTTATGCCATGCAACCTACATCCAGTCTCCTCCACAATTATGGAAGAATTTCACTATAGTTAATAGAATTACATACACCAATTTCACACTCAAGTTCTATCCTAACTTGACATTGGCTATGCTAACTCCTAACTATTCACTCTTAGTGCTAACCCAACTAAGAAAGGGATACCAAACAGGTACAAGATACAAGACACTTAGCCAACTTAAAGAAATCAGAAAATTAACTCTAGGCTTTTCTCTCAAGTGTATCACTCAGCCTTTTTCCACTCATGGCTTTTACTTGAGCTTTCTCACAATGCCTTTTCTCACAAGAAATTACAGAAAGATAAACTTGGAAAAGTACATTACAATCAGTAAAACATGAAGGAGATTGACTTTATCAGCAGCCTCTTAGCTATGTGCAAAACCAGATTTGCAAACCTCAGATGCGGCTCTTTAGTATTGGCTGAATGCTTCTTTGAAAGAAAGCATTATCCAAGTAGTGGAACTTCTTAACATAACACAGTTCTCACTTTCTGGTTTTCTCTCCTTGCTTGCTGAATGAACATCAAGCTGCCTTTATCTCCTTGGATGTTGCTTGGTCCTTTTTTCAAGGTCAACACCTTAAGCCTTGAGCTTCACCAACCCACATGTTCACTTTTCCTCTTTAATCCTCAGAGTAGAAACTTTGCTTCTGACTTCCTCATCTTGACTAAAAGCCATAAAATAGCAACCATAGAAATCTTCTCATGGTCAACTTGATCTTAGCCATTGAAAAACTACTTGGTCCCCAAGTATCTCTTGTGACCGTGGATGTGAAGCAAAATAGGGCAGAGAACAACTTTCCCTTGAATGCCATTTTCGGATAGAGTAGAGAGTTAGGAAGAAGAGATGAGACCGAGTTGCATGTATGAGGAAAAGATTTACCTATAACCTAAGCATGATTTGGTTTGGATTTGTTGAGATGACTTTTGCCTTTCAAGCTAAGTTTCTCTTTCTTGCTTCTTTGGTGACTATCTTGGTTAAGAAGCTCTTTCTCTCTTTGTCTTTCTTACTTTTCTGAAACTGATTTGACTTGGTCAGAGAGAGAGAGATGAACGTTGCTTTTGGTTAATCAAAAGAGAGGGAATTGCTTTTCTGAAACCAGATTGGGCTTGGATCGGGTATTGGTATGCTTGGCCCGATTTGATTTCTTTGGCTTCTTTCTTTGCTTTTCCTTGGGCTCTTAATTTTGCTTTCAGCCCAATAACCTTGCTGATTGCTTTTTATTCCATTTGGGCTATTGATATTTGGCCTGCAACAATAAATAATTTGTTAATAAGTAGATATAAATAATCAACACTAATTATTTATTTTGCCCAAAAATAATGTTTGTCATCACTAATTAATTTGGTTAATTTCTTAACTCAACAGGCATCACCGTTGTCAATGGCTACATCCCATCCTCTCAGTGAAAAAGGTCCAAATGCTCTGTCATAGCACGGCTAATCATCTGTCGGTTCTCAATCAGGTTGGAATAGAATCCAGTGATTCTTTTGCGTCTGTCACTAACGCCTAGCCTTCAGGAGTTTGAAGCTCGTCACAGTCATTTAATCCCGGAATCCTACTCGAAATACCACAGACAAGGTTAGACTTTTCGGATTCCCATGAATGCCGCCATCAATTCTAGCTTATACCACGAAGATTCTGATTAAGGAATCCAAGAGATATGCGCCCGGTCTAAGGTAGAATGGAAGTGGTTGTCAATCACGCGCGTTCATAGGTGAGAATGATGATGAGTGTGACAGATCATCACATTCATCATGTTGAAGTGCAACGAATATCTTAGAACAGGAATAAATCGAATTGGATAGAAAATAGAAGTAATTGCATTAAAACTTGAGGTACAGCAGAGCTCCACACCCTTAATCTTTGGTGTGTAGAAACTTCACCGTTGAAAATACATAAGGGATGAAGGTTCACGCATGGCCGAATGGCCAGCCCCCAAAATGTGATCAATAGCCTCCTAAGATGAAGAATAAAATAAAACTGAGACCAAAGATGTAACGTGGTCAAAAGACAACAAATACACTAGTAAAAAGTTCTATTTATACTAAACTAGCTACTAGAGTTTACAGAAGTAAGTAATTGATGCATAAATCCGCTTCCGGGGCCCACTTAGTGTGTGCTTGGGTTGAGATTGATCTATCCACGAGCTGAGTCTTCTCTTGGAGTTGAACGCCAAGTTGTAACGTGTTTTGGGCGTTCAACTCTGGTTCGTGACGTGTTTCTGTCGTTTGACTCCAGAATGCAGCATGGAACTGGCATTGAGCACCAGTTTACGTCGTCTAATCACGAATAAAGTATAGACTATTATATATTGCTGGAAAGCTCTGGATGTCTACTTTCCAACGCCATTGAGAGCGCGCCATTTGGAGTTCTGTGGCTCCAAAAAACCATTTCGAGTGGAGGGAGGTCAGATTCCAACAGCATCAGCAGTCCTTTGTCAACCTCCTATCAGAGTTTTGCTTAGGTCCCTCAATTTCAGCCAGAAAATACCTGAAATTACAGAAAAACACACAAACTCATAGTAAAGTCCAGAAATGTGAATTTAGCATAAAAACTAATGAAAACATCCCTAAAAGTAACTAGATCATATTAAAAACTACCTAAAAACAATGCCAAAAAGCGTATAAATTATCCGCTCATCACAACACCAAACTTAAATTGTTGCTTGTCCCCAAGCAACTGAAAATCAATTAGGATAAAAAAGAAGAGAATATACTATAAATTCCAAAATATCAATGAATATTAATTCTAATTATATGAGCAGGACTTGTAGCTTTTTGCTTCTGAACAGTTTTGGCATCTCACTTTTTCCTTTGAAGTCTAGAATGATTGGCTTCTATAGGAACATAGAATTTCAGATAGTGTTATTGATTCTCCTAGTTAAGTTTGTTGATTCTTGAACACAGCTACTTTTATGAGTCTTGGCCGTGGCCCTAAGCATTTTGTTTTCCAGTATTACCACCGGATACATAAATGCCACAGACACATGACTGGGTGAACCTTTTCAGATTGTGACTTAGCTTTGCTAAAGTCCCTAGTTAGAGGTGTCCAGAGCTCTTAAGCACACTCTTTTTGCTTTGGATCACGACTTTAACCACTCAGTCTCAAGCTTTTCACCTGGACCTGCATGCCTGATAAACCCATATTTCATGAGTTCTTTTGTGCTTAATTTGAGTGATTTATATAATCCTTCACCTACTTATTCACATTAATTGAATGGTTTTACTTTCCCTTCCTTATTATGTCGTATTGTGAAAAACATGTTTCCTAAGCTTTAAAAATTAATTATTTTAATTACCTTTATTTCCATTCGATGCCGTGATTAGTGTGTTGAGTAGTTTCAGATTTTCTAAGGCAAAATGACTTAGAGGATGGAAAAGGAAACATACAAAAATGGAAGGAGAAAGTAAAACGAAGCTTTAAGGAAACTGGTGTTCACGTGATCGCATGGACGACACAATCACGTGCCAGAAGCGAAGATTCAGCGACGCGGCCGCATGACTGACGCGACCGCGCGCCTTAAGCAGAACGCACATGACGCGGTCGCATGAATGACGCGACCGTGTGGCAAGGAAAAGCTTCGAATGATGTGACCGCGTGACCCACGCGGACGTGTGACAGAGGCCACGCACCAGAAAATTACAGAACACGCCCCAGCGAGTTCTAAAGCCCTTTTTGGCCCAAATCCAAGTCCAGAAAGCATAGACCAGAGGTTATGAAGTGGGGGAATGCATCCATTCAGGCAGAGCTCGCATAATTTTAGTTTTCTATGATTTAGATTTAGTCTAGAGAGAGATTCTCTCTCTCTGAGGATTTAGAACTTCTTCTTGTTTTGGGAGTAACTCTGGATCCAGGTTTAAATGTTCTTTTATTTTAGTTCTACAATTATTTATTCCAACATTTGAATTGATTATTATAATTTGATTTATGAATTATTCCATGTCACATATTGTTATTTGAATTAATGATAATTGAGGTATTTTCAGTCTATGATTGTTCTCTTTGATTTAAGTTGCCATTGCTTCCCATCTGAGGATATTTTTATTATTTCAGCAAATTTACTTTTTTCCTTTTGGTTCTGGTTAAGAATTCAGTAACTCAACAGTTATTAAACTCAACATAATTGATAATTGTTATCTTGCTAATTGAGCTGAACTTAAATAATCCCAACCTTTTTTTAAGAAATAATTAGGATTCAAAGGTCAATTTAATTAGTCCCTTGACTTTCCTTTGCCCTGGTAAAGGTTGACCAAGTGGAATTAAGATACAACTTTCATTATTGTTGAGAGGGATAACTAAGTTGGACTTCTAATTTCCCTTATCTTGCCAAAAGTTGTTTTACAGTTATTTTTTTATTTTTAATTGCCATTTAATTCACTCGTCATTTAAATCACTTGCTTCTCATATTCTAAACCCCGATTACAACCTTTATAGCCAATAATAAGAACACACTTCCTCGCAGTTCCTTGAGAAGACGACCCGAGGTTTGAATACTCGGTTAACAATTTCTAAAGGGGTTTGTTACTTGTGACACCTAACACGTTTGTATGAAAGGACTATTGAAGGTTTAGAAACTATACTTGCAACGAGGATTTATCCGCAAATTTCTAGACCACGCAAAAGTTCTCTCGTCAAAATGGCGCCATTTCCGGGGAACTGCTAACGTGTGCCTTGTTATTGGTTATTGTAAATATTTTTCTTTTGCTTGTCTATTTATTTTTGTTTTTCCTTTTTATCTTTATTTGCTACTATGAACTCTCACCCCTCTCACTTTGAGTTTGGTTCTAATATTGTTAAAGGAAATAGAAGTTACAGCAGGAATGTGCATCAAGGTCAGACCAATCAAGGATGGATGGAACCAAGAGGATCTAATCAACCCTTTTGGCAGCAACACCCTCCGAGATATCCTGGACAAAGACCATTCTACCGCGCATACCCAGCTGAAAGACATGGTGGACAACCTTGTAACTACCAACAAGCCCCACCCCGTGCATATGAACCATCCCTTCAACAAAACCTCGAACCACCACACTCACAAGCTTCTCTTCACCATTCGCCATCATATGATCTTTCCTTACCCCAATACCAATCCAATCGTTCCCAGTCATCACCACTTCCCTATGTATCATGTCTAAGTCCAGCAAACCGCGAAGCAGAGGATCGCCTAAAGGAAACAGTAATTAAATTTCAAACAACCATTCAACAACTGGCGCAAGCAATGATTCAATGGGCTTCTAGGTGCTCAAATACACAAGGATTAGCCACACCCTCCTGTGGACAGCTTAATGATGAGCAGAGCATGAAGGAATTGCCAGAAACTCCAGTGGACAAGACAGAGAATGAATTTGTACTAGAACAATTAGAAGAAGCTGTTTTTGTTCAAGAAGAAGAGTTGGTTGAAGACCTAGGAGATGCTGAACCTCCATGGGAATCCAGAATTGAGGAAAACTCCGTCCAGGATGCTACAGTTGATGCTAAGGAAGATACTGTACGATCTCCAATGCAAGTCGTTTATGAGAAATCAGACGGAATAATCCAAGAAGGAAATTCCCTTGATGATGATATTCACAAGTCTAGCTCTCTTGGTGATGAACTTGCATCCGCAAGTGAATTCTCTGAAATCGAAGAATCTTCCCCAAGTGAATATGAAGATGATGCAGAGGTGGATTTCTCTCAACCTCCAATCTATGACTCAAGTGATGAGGAAGACACGGAAGACTTTGACCAGGACACAGATACAATTGAAGATCTTTGCAAAGAAGTGGAGGAATTCACAGAAGAGCACAAGGAAACGGAACTTGCAGAACCACCAAAAACACCTATCCCAAGGCCATTACCACCTAATACAAGCTTCAAGTGGGTACAATCCTTAACTTATAACTTCACTTATTCACTTGAATATGGTTTGCTCAAAACAGATGGCCAGCTTAGAGCTCTCTGCGGCTTTAAGAGTAAGAGGGAAATGGCTCGTACTTAGAGCTAGTGCACAAGGTTCAATAAGGTTCCACGCTTCACCTCAAAGTACACGGATTGGTATCATGCTGAATTGCATGGATCACAGAGAACGTTTGGTCACCACGGTGAGATTCTACTTTTTAAACCGCCCGGATGGAGACATGTAGATCAAGACGGAGGCGGATTTAAAAGCAAGGCTTGGAATCCTGGAGTTTATTCTGACATTTGTCGTCCCGGGAGCCTAACAATATATTTAAAGCTGCTCAGAAGCTTCACATGCCTAGTTTGGGACCCCGGAGGCTATTGGCATTCCAAGAACTGGTGGAGATTTTTGGACGAATTTAAACATAAACCACCATAACAGGATACTCCTCCAATGTCCAACTTAAGGACTTTAACTAAAAGTGCTAGGTGGGAGACAACCCACCATGGTATGGTCGCTTCTTTTTCAATTTATTTCTTGTTGATTGCTTTCATTTTTCCTTTTTCATTTTAATTTATTAAACCTGGAATCATGCATAGCATTCATGTTAATCATTGCATTCTGTATTTTCATGCATATATAAAAAAAAGGGTGCACGACGCGATCGCATGCCCCATGCGATCGCGTCATATTATGAAAACACCACCCGCGCGACCGCGTGACTCACGCGGCCGCGTGATATATATATCGGCGTAAGGATCCAACGAACAGAAAGTTAGGCTGGAATCGTGCGGCCCTTGTGCGTTTCGCGCAAATTGGCCCACGCGATTGCATGCCCCATGCGATCGTGTCACTTGCACAATACCAATCCTACGCGACCGTGTAAGCGACGCGATCGCGTCGCATGGATTGCACATCACCCCAAAAGGAGACAGAGAGTTGCGCTGAAATGGTGCAGGAGTCGTGCGTTTAGCACGAATTCCAGCGACGCGTTCGTGAGACCCACGCGATCGCGTCAACCTTCTTTCCCCCCTCTCATGCGATCGCGCGCCCCATGCGATCGCGTCACTCCCATTTTCGCCCCAACAACGCGACCGCGTGCCCCACGCGGCCGCGTGGATTCGAAAGTATAACCCCCCCAGCCACGCGAACCCTATCAGTCGCGCAGCCCCCCACCCCCAACCCTCTTCTGCGTCTATGCTTCTTCTTCCTCCTTCTTCCTCCAGCGCCACCCAGCCGCCACCGCACCACCACCCAGACGCCGCCTCCACACCGGATGCTGCCGCCACAACCCCCTCCCCTCCCTTCTTCTCCCTTCTTCCTCTATCCTCCCCTCTCCACCACTGTCCTCCCCGACCAACGCCCCCCCACCGCCGGCCACCCAGCCGCGCCCCCCTCTCCGCCACCCACCCGCAGCCCCCTTCTTCTATCATTAACCCTAAACCCTCTCTGCAACTGCCCCCCCTCAGCCGCTACCACGCCGAACGCCACCGCAGCCACCTTCTTCCCCGTTCCACCCCTCCCGCCTACCAAGTTCTGCAAAACGCAAATCCTTTTTATCCGTTCGTCGTTTTTTTGTAATTTTTTTCCGTTTCTATTCATAATTAGGATAGATAGATAAGCATGTTGTAGTGGAATTTTTAGGTTTTTAGGTAGCTTAGGCTGTGGTTAGTGGATCTAGGTCTGTTTACTTGCACTGTTCTTGTTTCTGTTTTATCCTAACTACAATTCTGTTGTTCTTGTGACCTCGTTCATATGCTGTGATTTCTTGCATTTGCTGCTTGTTACTCTAAATTTTCCTGTTTCTATTCATTACTGGTAACTACAGCAAGTTTTTAATTCATATGAACTGCTATGATTGCTGTTTATTTTCTGGGACAATCCAATTTTAGCCGGAATGCTGCCCAAATTTTTTGAAAATTATTTTCATTCATGTTTTGGTTTGGCATTTCTGAACTCTATTTTACTCTGCTTTACCCAGACCATTTCATGAATGCTATGGCAGACTTTCTTATCCTCTTTGATTTCCTGGTTCATAAACTGCATTTGTGATTCACTGATTCCAATTTTTGCTTTTTTTTATTTCTATTCGAATCAGCATCACCCTGTTTCTCCTGTTCGATTATGAGTACTTCTATTCTTACCTGTGAATCACTGTTATATGGAATTTTTCTATGCCACTTACTTTAACCCGAACTTTACTAACTCACTAATTTTAATTTACTAATTTCTTTTTCAAAATTCTAACCATACTAACCCTTTTGATCTCTTTTCTGATTATTTTCACTTTCCTCTAACTTTCTAACCATGGCATATTGATTTTTTCTCCATTTAACATCATCACATTTCATTTCCTCATTTTCCTTATTCTCTCTTGACGCTTTGAGTTTCCTTTGTTTACTTGCCTATTTGCTTTCCTATTTTTTTTATCCATATCCTGGTTTTCTGTTTTTCAGGATGTCTACCTCACAAAGGAAAGGTAAAGGCAAGGCTACTGGCAAGCGCAAGCGAGGAGTTTCCTCCCAGTCCATCATTGCTCTAATGCACGATTCTTCATGGCGGGAGAAGAACTTCACACAGCAGGAGAAAGCTGACCAGCTACTTCCTGCAAATGATCCATTAAAATTTGCGAACCGGTACTGTGAACTGAAGTACCCGACTTTTGCAAACTCCAGAAATTTATACCTGGAACGAACTCTGAAAATTCCATAAGCCCTCTAGCAGTACACCACTGAGCAAATCAAGCAAAGGGGTTGGTTCTTTCTGGAAAGAACACTGCCAGAGGTCAACGCATCTTGGGTCCGGGAATTCTATTGTAACTACTACCTTACCACCCTAAATGCCGTAAACCTGAGAGGAAAACAAATTCTGGTCACTGAAGAGGCCTTAGAGGACATCCTCCAGCTCCCAGCCAAATCCAGTCAGCCTGATGGTTTTTCAAAGGCTGAGGATGACATGAGTCAGATGTAGTTTGATTGGGATGCCGTGAAGGCACGGATAGCTCTCGACCCGACAGTTCCTTGGGAGATGGTTCAGGACACTACCATGCCTAGAGGGATCAAGAGAGCGTACTTAAATGATGAGGCTCGGTTATGGCATCAGATCTTGAGTAATTTTGTGATGCCGAGTACTCACGAGACGGAGATCACGGCTACCATGATCACCCTCCTTTGGTGTGTGCTGGAGGGTAAGGACCTTTATCTGCCACGTTTCATTCGGTACTATATGGCCAGGGTCCACGTCCGAGGCACCCTCCCTTTTCCGTATCTAGTCACACAGCTTGGCCGTCGGGCTGACGTGCCATGGGAGGATGCCGATGAGAGACCACCAGCGGCGGATTGCATGAAGATCATTCCTCACAGCAGGAACTTCCCAGCTTTGGGCTACAGACCACCACCCTTCACTGCTACTGATGAGACAGCCCCACCGTCTGCTGGACCCTCATCATCCACAGCTGCCACTGCTGCTCCTGCCGCTACTACTGCACCTTCACCTGCCTCTGAGCCCGTATACCGCCTCGTGCACCACCTATTCCGATAGCTTGATCAGATGGAACGCCGTAACCGGCGCTGGTATGAGAGATTGGAGCGTCGCAGCCAGCGACGCTATTCGCATCTGAAGCTGATGATCCGACAGGGTGGTGACATCTCCTCTGAGCACGAAACACCATTTGAGCCATCAGAGGAGGAGGAGGATGAGCACGAGGAGGAGACTCATTTCCAGGAGGAGACCCGTCAGCAGGCAGCCACAGAGCAGGCTGCCCCGCATCAGGAGGTTATGCCCCAGATAGAGGCTGCGGATCCAGAGATCCCGATACAGTCAGCCCCACCTCTACAGCAGCCAGACTCCTAGCCCACCACCACTGAGACTCCAGCTGCCATCCCTACCAATGATGACACCCCTTCACACCCGGCTTGATTGAGCATCGGGGACGATGCTTCCTTTTAAGTGTGGGGAGGTCGCCATCTCTAGCATTTATTTTGGTGAACCACTACATACTTTTTCTTTTATTTTGGATATTTTTCTGTATTTTTTCTTTTTACTGCTATTTTCTGAGTACTTATACATTGCTTTTATGTATTTTTACTCTATTTTCTGCATTTTGCATCTTTAGTTCATATTTTAGCCATTTAGTTTATTTTAGTTAATTAGTTTAGTTTGCAATTCTGATTTATTTGTGGATTAATTAGTATAGTTTACCCTTTTTAGCATAAGATAGTATAGTTTAAATAGAAAAATATAAAAAGGAAGTAAGCTAGGAAATTGAACATATTAGATTTAAATCCATAAACCTTGTATATAGCATTACATGATGTAGTTAAGCTGACAACATTTCATCAAGGAGGAACATTAAAACTTTAAAAGCTACCCTAAATAATTTTTTTTATGAGAATAATGGGAATTTTTAACTAAACCTGCATACAATATATAAATAATATATGATGCTTGAGTTAGAGAACACACAGCTTGTGAGTCTTGAGCTTAATTGTATGGTTGCATTCAAACCATAATTTCATTTCTGTGTGTTACATTTCTTTTTATTCTGATGTTCTTTCCTTTGCTTTAATCTATATGTCCAATTATAGAATATAGAATAGATACATACCAAGAGAATGATTGAGGCCATCATTTGATTTTAGCTCACTTACCCCAAATTAGCCTACCTTTTACATCACCCTTGTTAGCTCCCTTGAGCCTTTTAAAACCCCTTTATTCTATTTAGCCAAATTACTAGCCTTAAGCAGAAAAATAAAAGAAAACCCCAAGTGAATCCTTGGTTAGCTTAAGATAGAAAATCATGAATAGAGTTAAATATGGGAAACCTTTTGGGAACATGGATGATAGAAACAAAAGGGTAGAGAAGCTAAAAGAAATAAAATAAAGTTGGGAAGCATGCTCATGAGAAAATCAAAGTGATTCAATTACCATGTGCATTAAAAAAAAATTTCAGCATCTAAATAAAAGGGGATACAAAAAGAAATTCCCCAATGAAAACAATGCACATGGGATAAAAATAAAAAGTGAAACATGAGCATGTAAACAATAAGTGGGATAATATGGAAAATAGGTAAAGAAGTTTTATCTTGCTGAATATATATGTTAGGTGAGATCTTAGTCTAATTAAGGATTCACTTATTAGCTCACTTGACCCTATACATAAATCCTTACCTTTACCTTGGCCCCATTACAACCTTAATTAAGACCTCATAATTTTTTGGTACGACTATATTCTATAATTGTCGATTGGTTAGATGAAAAACATAGCTATAGAAAGTAAGAATAAAAAGAAAAATAGAGTGAATAAACCCAATAAACACTGAGTAACTAGAGAGTAAACACAAAATCCAGTGAGGGTTCAATAACTCATCAACATATATCTATGCTCAAATTTACTAATTGTTTTGCAAGTTTATACAATGTTTTCTTTCCCATCTCATTTGCTAAATTGCTTTATTATTTAAGGGTTGGCTATATATATATATATATATATATATATATATATATATATATATATATATATATATACATAACTCCTTGAGAATGTGAATTAACTTAGCTACATGTAAGCTTTATATATGAGTGAATAAATTAGAGTTGCATGATGCATCATTCATTTAGGTAGTTGCATTTAATTTGGGTTGCATTGCATTCCATCACTTTAACCTTAATTATTTACCTTGGATTTAGCATGAGGACATGCTAGTGTTTAAGTGTGGGGAGGTTGATAAACCCATATTTCATGAGTTCTTTTGTGCTTAATTTGAGTGATTTATATAATCCTTCACCTACTTATTGACATTAATTGCATGGTTTTACTTTCCCTTCCTTATTATGTCGTATTGTGAAAAACATGTTTCCTAAGCTTTAAAAATTAATTATTTTAATTACCTTTATTTCCATTCGATGCCGTGATTAGTGTGTTGAGTAGTTTCAGATTTTCTAAGGCAGAATGACTTAGAGGATGGAAAAGGAAACATACAAAAGTGGAAGGAGAAAGCAAAACGGAGCTTTAAGGAAACTGGTATTCACGCGATCGCATGGACGACACGATCGCGTGCCAGAAGCGAAGATTCAGCGACGCGGCCGCATGACTGACGCAACCGCGCGCCTTAAGCAGAACGCACATGACGCGGTCGCATGACTGACGCGACCGCGTGGCAAGGAAAAGCTCCGAATGACGCGACCGCGTGACCCACGTGCATGCGTGACAGAGGCCACGCACCAGAAAATTACAGAACATACCCCAGCGAGTTCTAAAGCCTTTTTTAGCCTAAATCCAAGTCCAGAAAGCATAGACCAGAGGTTATGAAGTGGGGGAATGCATCCATTCAGGCAGAGCTCGCATAATTTTAGTTTTCTATGATTTAGATTTAGTCTAGAGAGAGATTCTCTCTCTCTGAGGATTTAGAACTTCTTGTTTTGGGAGTAACTCTGGATCCAGGTTTAAATGTTCTTTTATTTTAGTTCTACAATTATTTATTCCAACATTTAAATTGATTATTATAATTTGATTTATGAATTATTCCATGTCACAGATTGTTATTTGAATTAATGATAATTGAGGTATTTTCAGTCTATGATTATTCTCTTTGATTTAAGTTGCCATTGCTTCCCATCTAAGGATATTTTTATTATTTCAGCAAATTTACTTTTTCCCTTTTGGTTCTGGTTAAGAATTCAGTAACTCAACAGTTATTAATCTCAACATAATTGATAATCGTTATCTTGCTAATTGAGCTGAACTTAAATAATCCCAACCTTTTCTTAAGAAATAATTAGGATTCAAAGGTCAATTTAATTAGTCCCTTGACTTTCCTTTGCCCTGGTAAAGGTTGACCAAGTGGAATTAAGATACAACTTTCATTATTGTTGAGAGGGATAACTAAGTTGGACTTCTAATTTCCCTTATCTTGCCAAAAGTTGTTTTACAATTATTTATTTATTTTTAATTGCCATTTAATTCACTCGTCATTTAAATCACTTGCTTCTCATATTCTAAAGCCTGATTACAACCTTTATAGCCAATAATAAGAACACACTTTCTCGCAGTTCCTTGAGAAGACGACTCGAGGTTTGAATACTCGGTTAACAATTTCTAAAGGGGTTTGTTACTTATGACACCTAACACATTTGTATGAAAGGACTTTTGAAGGTTTAGAAACTATACTTGTAACGAGGATTTATCCGCAAATTTCTAGACCACGCAAAAGTTCTCTCGTCAATGCCACAAGCACATAGTTAGGGACAACTTGATTTAGCCGCTTAGGCCTGGATTTTATTTCCTTGGGCGCTCCTATCCATTGATGCTCAAAGCCTTGGATCCTTTTTACCCTTGCCTTTTGGTTTTAAGGGCTATTGGCTTTTTCACTGCTTTTTCTTGCTTCAAGAATCAATTTCATGATTTTTTAGATTATCAATAACATTTCTCTTTGTTCATCATTCTTTCAAGGGCCAACAATTTTAACATTCATAAACAACAGGATCAAAATTATGCACTGTTCAAGCATTCATTCAGAAAACAAAAAGTATTGTCACCACATCAATATAATTAAATTAAATTCAAGGACAATTTTCGAAATTTATTTACTTGTTGTTCTTTTGGATTAAAAACATTTTTCATTTAAGAGAGGTGAAGGATTTATGGAATTTATTCATAGCTTTAAGACATAGTTACTACATACTAATGATCATGAAGTAGAGACACAAAACATAGATAAACATATAACATAAAAACCGAAAAACAGAAAAAAATAAGAACAAGGAATGAATCCACCTTAGTGGCGTCTTCTTCTTGAAGGACCAATGATGTCCTTAAGCTCTTCTATGTCCCTTCCTTGCCTTTGTTGCTCCTCCCTCATTGCCCTTTGATCTTCTCTAATTTCATGGAGAATGATGGAGTGCTCTTGATGTTCCACCCTTAATTGATTCACATTGTAACTCAAATCTTCTAAGGAAGTATTGAGTTGTTCCCAATTGTTGTTGGGAGAAAAGTGCATCCCTTGAGGCATCTCCGGGATTTCTTGGTGATGAGCTTCCTTATGCGTCTCTTGGGTTCCATGAGTGGGCTTTCTTGTTTGCTCCATCCTTTTCTTAGTGATGGGCTTGTCCTCCTCAATGAGGATGTCTCCTTCTATGATAACTCCAGCTGAGTAACATAGATGGCAAATAAGATGAGGAAAAGCTAGCCTTGCCAAAGTAGAGGACTTATCGGCTATTTTGTAGAATTCATGGGAGATGACTTCATGAACTTCTACTTCCTTTCCAATCATGATGCTATGAATCATGATGGCCCGATCCACAGTAACTTCAGATCGGTTGCTAGTGGGGATGATGTAGCGTTGAATGAACTCCAACCATCCTCTAGCCACAGGCTTGAGGTCCAGTCTTCTCAGTTGAACCGGCTTGCCTTTGGAGTCTCTTTTCCATTGAGCTCCTTCCACACATATATCCATAAGGACTTGGTCCAACCTTTGATTAAAGTTGACCCTTCTAGTGTAGGGGCGTGCATCTCCTTGCATCATGGGTAAGTTGAATGCCAACCTCACATTTTCCGGACTAAAATCTAATTATTTCCCCCGAACCATTGTAAGATAATTCTTTGGATTCGGGTTCACACTTTGATCATGGTTCCTAGTGATCCATGCATTGGCATAGAACTCTTGAACCATTAATATTCCGACTTGTTGAATGGGGTTGGTTAGAACTTCCCAACCTCTTCTTTGGATCTCATGTCGGATCTCCGGATACTCATTTTTCTTTTGCTTGAAAGGGACCTCAGGGATCACCTTCTTCTTGGCCACAACATCATAGAAGTGGTCTTGATGGGCTTTGGGGATGAATCTTTCCATCTCCCATGACTCGGAGGTGGAAGCTTTTGTCTTCCCTTTCCCTTTTCTAGAGGATTCTCCGGCCTTAGGTGCCATCAATGGTAATGGAAAAATAAAAAGCTTATGCTTTTACCACACCAAACTTAAAATATTGCTCGCCCTCGAGCAAGAGAAAAAAGAAAAGAAGAAGAAGAAGAAGAGTGTATGGAGGAGAGGGGGAGAGGCGTATTCGGCCAAGAAGGAGAAGGGAGGTTTGTGTTGTGTGAAAATTAAGGAAAATGGAGGGGTTTATATAGGGAAATGAGAGAGGGTAGGTTCAGCCATTTATGGTGGGTTTGGGTGGGAAAGATTTTTGAATTTTGAAGGTAGGTGGGATTTATGGGGAAGAGTGGATGGATGTGAGTGGTGAATGGGGTAATTGGGAAGAGAGATTGAGGTGATTGGTGAAGGGTTTCTGGGAAAGTGTGTTATAGGATTAATTAGGAGGTAAGGTGGGAATATGTTAGGTGGGGATCCAGTGGGGTCCACAGATCCTGAGGTGTCAAGGATTTACATCCCTGCACCAATTAGGCATGTAAAATGCCTTAGCATACCATTCTGGCGTTTAAACGCCGAAGTGGTGCACGTTCTAGGCGTTCAACGCCGATGTGTAGCATGTTTCTGGCGTTGAACGCCAGTTCTATGCTTGTTACTAGCGTTAGCGCCAGCTTTCCTCAGGGGACATTCTTGGCGTTCAAACGCCAGGATGTTGCTTGTTTCTAGCGTTCAGCGCCAGATCCATGCTCTGTTCTGGCGTTGAACGCCAGCCAGATGCTCCTTACTGGCGTTTAAACGCCAGTAAGTCCTTCCTTTAGGGTGTGATTTTTCTTCTGCTGTTTTTGATTCTATTTTTAATTTTAATATTTTTTTCGTGACTCCACATGATCATGAACCTACTAAAACACAAAATTATAATTAAATAAAAATAAAATTAGACAAATAAAAATTAGGTTGCCTCCCAACAAGCGCTTCTTTAATGTCAATAGCTTGACAGTGGGCTCTCTTGGAGCCACAAAGGTGATCAGGTCAATGTTGTGGACTCCTAACACCAAACTTAGAGTTTGGATATGGGGGTTCAACACCAAACTTAGAGTTTGGTTGTGGCCTCCCAACACCAAACTTAGAGTTTGATTGTGGAGGCTCTGTTTGACTCTGTACTGAGAGAAGCTTACTGTGCCTCTTTTCCATGTTTATAGAAGAGCACCCTTGGGTCTTAAACACAAGGTAGTCCCCATTCAATTGAAGGACTAATTCTCCTCTGTTAACATCTATCACAGCTCTTGCTGTGGCTAGGAAAGGTCTCCTAAGGATGATGCATTCATCCTCTTCCTTCCTAATGTCTAAGATTATGAAATTAGCAGGGATGTAGAGGCCTTCAACCTTTACCAACACGTCCTCTACCAATCCATAAGCTTATCTTACTGACTTGTCTGCCATTTATAATGAGAATATGGCAGGATGTACCTCAATGATCCCCAGTTTCTCCATTACAGAGAGTGGCATAAGATTTATGCCTGACCCTAGGTCACACAGAGCCTTGTCAAAGGTCATGGTGCCTATGGTACAGGGTATTAAGAATTTGCCAGGATCTTGTCTCTTTTAAGGTAAAGTTTGCTGAACCCATGTATCAAGTTCACTAATGAGCAAGGGAGGTTCACCTTCCCAATTCTCATTACCAAATAACTTGGCATTCAGCTTCATGATGGCTCCTAGATATTGAGCAGCTTGCTCTCCAGTTACATCTTCATCCTCTTCAGAGGAAGAATAATCTTCAGAGCTCATGAATGGCAGAAGGAGATTTAATAGAATCTCTATGGTCTCTATATGAGCCTCAGATTCCTTTGGATCCTCAATAGGAAACTCCTTCCTGCTTGAGAGACGTCCCATGAGATCTTCCTCATTGGGATTTGCGTCCTCTCCCTCCTCCTTGCATTTGGCCATATTGATTATATCAATGGCCTTGCACTCTCTTTTTGGATTTTCTTTAGTATTGCTTGGGAGAGTACTAGGAGGGGTTTCGGTGGTTTTTTTACTCAGCTGGCCCATTTGTACCTCCAGATTTCTAATGGAGGACCTTGTTTCATTCATGAAACTTAAAGTGTCCTTGGACAGATCAGAGACTAAGTTTGCTAAGTTAGAGGTATTCTGTTCATAATTATCTGTCTGTTGCTGAGAAGTTGATGGATAAGGCTTGATATTGCTGAGCCTATTTCTTCCACCATTATTAAAGCCTTGTTGAGGCTTTTGTTGATCATTCCATAAGAAATTCGAATGATTTCTCCATGATGACTTATAGGTGTTTCCGTAAGGTTCACCCATGTAATTTACCTCTGCCATTGCAGGGTTCTCATGATCATAAGCTTCTTCTTCAAAAGATGCCTCTTTAGTACTGTTGGATGCATTTTGCCATCCATTCAGACTTTGAAAAATCATGTTAACTTGCTAAGTCAACACTTTGTTCTGAGCCAATATGGCATTCAGAGCATCAATTTCAAGAACTCCCTTCCTCTGAGGCGTCCCATTATTCACGGAATTCCTCTCAGAAGTATACATGATTTGGTTGTTTGCAACCATGTCAATAAGTTCTTGAGCTTCTGCAAGCATTTTCTTTATGTGAATGGATCCACCTGCAGAATGGTCTAATGACATTTTGAAAAACTCAGATAGACCGTAATAGAATATATCTAATATGGTCCATTCTGAAAACATGTCAGAAGGACACTTTTTGGTCATCTGCTTGTATCTTTCCCAAGCTTCATAGAGGGATTCACCATTTTTTTGTTTGAAGGTCTGAACATCCACTCTAAGCTTGCTCAGCTTTTGAGAAGGATAGAATTTATCCAAGAAGGCCGTGACCAGCTTATCCCAGGAGTCCAGGCTATCTTTAGGTTGTGAGTCCAACCATGTTCTAGCTCTATCTCTTACAGCAAAAGGGAAAAGCGTGAGCCTGTAGACTTCAGGATCTACTCCATTCGTCTTAACAGTCTCACAAATCTGTAAGAACTCAGTTAAAAACTGCTAAGGATCTTCAGATGAAAGTCCATGAAACTTGCAGTTCTGTTGCATTAGAGTAACTAATTGAGGTTTCAGCTTAAAATTGTTTGCTCCAATGGAAGGAATTGTGATGCTTCTTCCATCAAACTTGGACGTTGGTTTAGTGAAATCACCAAGCATCCTTCTTGCATTATTGTTGTTGGGTTTGGCTGCTATCTCCTTCTCTTGTTCGAAAATTTCAGAAAGGTTGCCTCTAGATTGTTGTAATTTAGCTTCTCTTAGTTTCCTCTTCAGAGTCCTTTCAGGTTTAGGATCAGCTTCAACAAGAGTGCCTTTTTCCTTGTTCCTGCTCATATGAGAGAGAAGAGAAAAAGAAAAGGAAGAAAAATCCTCTATATTTGGACAAAGAGGATCCTTATTATTAGTAGAAGAAGAAAGGAATAAAAGTGGAGAATCCAATCACAAGGGTGAGGATAGAGGCAGTGATTGGAGATGAGGAGAGGTGAAGAGAAGTGTTAGTAAATAAATAAATAAATAGAATAAGAGAAGAGAGAGAGAATTCGAAAATAATTTTGAAAAAGTAGTTAATGATTTTTGAAAATTAAAGATAAGATATAATTAAAATTAAAATTTAAAACAATTAGTTAATTTAAAAAAAGAATTTTGAAAAAGGATGAGATATTTTCAAAAATTAGAGAGGGAGAAGTAGTTAGGTGGTTTTGAAAAAGATAAGAAACAAACAAAAAGTTAATTAGTTAGTTGAAGAAGATATTAAAATCAAATTTGAAAAGATAAGAAGATAAGAAGTAAGATAAGATATTTTGAAATCAAATTTTTGACAAAGATAAAATTTTGAAAAAGATATGATAAGAAGATAAGATAAGATAGATTTAATTTTTTTAAAATTAAAATTAATTATTTAACTAACAAGAAACTAAAAGATAAGATTCTAGAATTTAAAGATTGAACCTTTTTTAACAAGAAAGTAACAAACTTCAAATTTTTGAATCAATCACATTAATTGTTAGTGTAATTTCGAAAATTTGAAATAAAATTAAGAAAAAGATTTTGAAAATAATTTTAAAATTTTCGAAATTAAAAAGATAAAAATGAAAAAGATTTGATTTTTGAAAAAAATTTTTGAAAAGATAGGATTTTTAAAATAAAAAATTTTACTTGACTTATGAGAAACAACTAATTTTAAAAATTTTTGACTAAGTCAACTCAGATTTTCGAAAAATATGAGAGAAATAAGGAAAGGATATTTTTTGATTTTTGAATTTTTAATGATGAGAGAGAAAAACAACAAAAATGACTCACAACATGAAAATTATGAATCAAAACTCATGATGCATGCAAGAACACTATGAATGTCAAGATGAACATCAAGAACACTTTGAAGATCATGATGAACATCAAGAACATATTTTTAAAAAATTTTTGATGCATAGAAAATATGCAAGACACCAAACTTAGAAATCTTTAATGCACGGACACTATAAATGCAAAAATGCATATGAAAAACAATAAAAGACACAAAACAAGAAATCATCAAGATCAAACAAGAAGACTTACTAAGAACAACTTGAAGATCATGAAGAACACTATGAATGCATGGAATTTTCGAAAAATAATGCATAAATTTTAAAAACATGCAATTGACACCAAACTTAAAAATTGACTCAAGATTCAAACAAGAAACACAAAATATTTTTGGTTTTTATGATTTTCTAATTTTTTTGTATTTTCATTTATTTTTTTCGAAAATATTCTTTAGAAAAACAAAAATAAAAAAAATTTGAAAGATTTTTGAAAACTTTTTGAAAAGAAAATTACCTAATCTGAGCAACAAGACGAACCGTCAGTTGTCCATACTCGAACAATCCCCGGCAACGGCGCCAAAAACTTGGTGCACGAAATTGTGATCATCAACAATGGCTCCAATAATTTGGTAGCTCTCACACGTGAATTACACTTAGTCACAACTCTGCACAACTAACCAGCAAATGCACTGGGTCGTCCAAGTAATACCTTACGTGAGTAAGAGTCGATCCCACAGAGATTGTTGGTATGAAGTAATCTATGGTCATCTTGTAGATCTCAGTCAGGCTGATTCAAATGTGATTGGATTAGATAATTAAAAGATAAATAAAATAGGATAGAAATACTTATGTAAATTAATGGTGGGAATTTCAGATAAGCGTATGGAGATGCTTGTCCCTGTTGAATCTCTGTTTTCCTACTGCTTTCATCCAATCCTTCTTACTCCTTTCCGTGGCAAGCTGTATGTAGGGCATCACCGTTGTCAATGGCTACATCCCATCCTCTCAGTGAAAAAGGTCCAAATGCTCTGTCACAGCACGGCTAATCATCTGTCGGTTCTCAATCAGGTTGGAATAGAATCCAGTGATTCTTTTGCGTCTGTCACTAACGCCCAGCCTTCAGGAGTTTGAAGCTCGTCACAGTCATTCAATCCTGGAATCCTACTCGGAATACCACAGACAAGGTTAGACTTTCCAGATTCCCATGAATGCCACCATCAATTCTAGCTTATACCACGAAGATTCTGATTATGGAATCCAAGAGATATGCGCCCGGTCTAAGGTAGAACGGAAGTGGTTATCAATCACGCGCGTTCATAGGTGAGAATGATGATGAGTGTCACGGATCATCACATTCATCATGTTGAAGTGCAACGAATATCTTAGAACAGGAATAAATCGAATTGGATAGAAAATAGTAGTAATTGCATTAAAACTTTAGGTACAGCAGAGCTCCACACCCTTAATCTATGGTGTGTAGAAACTCCACCGTTGAAAATACATAAGTGATGAAGGTTCAGGCATGGCCGAATGGCCAGCCCCCAAAATGTGATCAATAGCCTCCTAAGATGAAGAATAAAATAAAACTGAGACCAAAGATGTAACGTGGTCAAAAGAACACTAATACACTAGTAAAAAGTTCTGTTTATACTAAACTAGCTACTAGGGTTTACAGAAGTAAGTAATTGATGCATAAATCCACTTCCGGGGCCCACTTGGTGTGTGCTTGGACTGAGCTTGATCTATCGACGAGCTGAGGCTTCTCTTGGAGTTGAACGCCAAGTTGTAACGTGTTTTGAGCGTTCAACTCTGGTTCGTGACGTGTTTCTGGCATTTGACTCCAGAATGCAGCATGGAACTGGCGTTGAGCGCCAGTTTACGTCATCTAATCACGAATAAAGTATGGACTATTATATATTGGTGGAAAGCTCGGGATGTCTACTTTCCAACGCCATTGAGAGCGCGCCAGTTGGATTTTTATAGCTCCAGAAAATCCATTTCGAGTGCAGGGAGGTCAGATTCCAACAGCATCAGCAGTCCTTTGTCAGCCTCCTATCAGAGTTTTGCTTAGGTCCCTCAATTTCAGCCAGAAAATACCTGGTGGGCGGAGTTGTGCTCACTACTGATGACAAGTCATCATATACCCATTTTCTATGCTTTTTCATACAAGAAATTGATGATTTGTGCTTAAATATTGAATGCTTTTGTGCTTAAATGATATATTTTCTTGATCTTTTAATTTTATAAATCTTGTAGAAAAAAAAGAAGAAAAAGAAGCAAAGAAGCACAAAAAAGGAGAAAAAAAGAGCTTTGGAGCACACTTTGAAGTTGGAGCACACTTTGGAGGCTTAGGCCACGCTTTTAAAAGCGTGGCCCATTACCAAATTAATGAAGAATAGGCAAACAGCACACACTGCCCTGCTCTTGCCAAGGGCAGGGCAGAATCGTGATGCAAAGTGAGGTTGGAAGCAAGAATTTTCGCTAAGGTAAAATCTGGGCGCTCACAGCATGACCATGCCTCCTTCAAAGGGCTATAACTTGAGCTACAGACGTCTAATTGATGTGCTTCCAGTTGCGTTGGAAAGCTTACATTCAGAGCTTTCCAACGATATATAGCAATCCATATTTGGCGTAGAATTAAGGCAGGAACGAAAGGCATCTTTAAGGGCTAAAAATAAGCGAAAATAAACCAAAGTGCTTCCACCAAGGCTCGAAGCTGGAGCCTCACTCCAAAGCAAAGTAGCGTTTAAATTTCTGCTCTGCCCTCTTGGAGAGCAGGGCAATGTCATGCGCTTCATGGAAAATCAAGAAAAAATTGCTCCTCAAGTGCTTTCAACAAGGATCGAACAAGGCACCATGAGGAAGCAAGGAACTAAGCCTTACTTTGGTGCCAAGAAAACCAAGGAAAAATAGTTGCGTGTGTATCAACCGAGTTTCGAACATGGGGTTTCACTTTTGGAAACATTGCCCTGCCCTCCGCGAGGGCAGGGCAGCATTTTGGTGATGCACACACGGGCACGATTCTGGCAGCACCAAGGCATGATTCTGGCGCACCGAGGCATGATTCTGGCAGCACCACAGCACGATTCTGGCGCACCAATTTTTCCTGCCCTGCCCTCCGCGAGGGCAGGGCAGCATTTTGCGCACCAAGCCTGCACCACGCCGCACCAACAACGCACCAAACACCAAATCCTGCCCTGCCCTCCGCAAGGGCAGGGCAGCCTCCTGGGAGCATCATGGGCCAAATCCAACCAAAATCTCATTTAAATTCAATTCCTCTCCAAATTGAATCAAGGCCATGCAAACCCATTTCTCCTCAAATCCAAAGCAAGCTAAGCCCACATCATCACTCAAAGGCACAATAACAAGCTAGAATTAGGATTTTCATTTGTTTTAATTTCATTTTCATTTTTCATTTTGTAAAGCCTATATAAAGGCATCAATTCCATCTTTGTAGGGGAGCTCTTTCCTTTATTTTTCTTCTGTCTTAAATTTGGGATTGAGAGTGAAGGAATTCTGTTTCCCTCTTGGTCTAAGATTTCTCTTGTTATTCTTCTGCAAAATTTCAGTGAATTAAGGATCTCTCTTGTTTTGAACCAAAACTCTCTTTACTGCTTTCATCTTCTTTCCATCTGCAATTGTTCTTGGTTGGATCAAGGAAGGGAGTGAGATCTAGACTTGTTTTCTAGTCTCTTTGATTCCCTGAGATCTTCAATTTTATTTTCCAATTGAGTTGAATTTAATTTCTATTTGCTTCTTCAAGCAATTCTACTTTCTGTTTGAGATCGGTTGCAAGTTACTACATCCTTTACTTCTCTGTTTGATTGCCATTTACAATTTCTTGTTTGATTTCTTGAATCCCAGCTCCCAAAATCCTTTTATTCTTCCTGCAATTTAAATTTTTCAGTTGCTTGATTTATTGCTTCCTTTAATTTCCAGCACCCACTCCCCTTTACATTTAATGCAATTTATATTTCTTGTCATTTAAGATTCTTGCAATTTACATTTCTTGCTCTTTAAGTTACTTGCCAATTTACTTTCTGCACTTTAATTTTCCTTGCTATTTACTTTCTGTTGGCTACACTTCATCCAAATTCACTTCAATGTTAGCTTGACTAAACTAATCACCCACTAAAGTTGCTTGATCCATCAATCCCTGTGGGATCGACTTCACTCTTGTGAGTTATTACTACTTGATGCGACCCGGTACACTTGCCGGTTGGATTTGTGTGTTGGAAAATTCGTTTTCCACAAAAACACCATCAAGTTTTTGGCGCCGTTGCCGGGGATTGATTAGATCAACAATGATTAAGTGGGTGAGAAGTCTAGATCAAGCATTTTTTTGTTTTTGTTCTCTGTTTTAAAGTGAAACCAAGGTGTTTGAGTTTTTGCCTCACTAAGAAATTCTCATCTCTGATATGAGTAATTTCAATTTTTCTTGGTGTTGTGTTTTTCAAAATTCAAATGGAGTTCAACTCATCTTATGATCGAACAAATTTTATGGGATATTACCCACCATCACCAATCTCTAATGGTGGTTGGGAATATTACCAAGAAGATACAAATTCTGAGCACTCCAATCCATGGAGATTTGCTTCAGAACCCCAAGATGAGCAAGAAAATTTTGAGGGATACCAACCACCACCACAAAATGATTCATATCATTATCCTCATGGTGGATGGGAGTATCAACAAGGAATGAAGGAGTATGAACAATCAAGTGAAATGAACTATTTCCCAGAGCCACAAAGTGACTCATACTATTATGGCACGTACACAAAAGATGGCTGGGAAGGGAAATGCAATGATTCACATTCGAATTATTTAAGAACATTATCACTTGATTGTGCTGCCAGAGCATACTTGGAAGAGTGTTCATCATTTGATTATGCCTCAACACAAAATTCCCTCCAAGATCCATACAACTCATCTCACCAACCACAAAATTACTCTCAACCTTTATCCTTTGAGCTAGTAGCTGAGGATCCCCTTCAAAAGTCCAGAGAATTATTGGAAAGACAAGAACAAATTATGGAAGAACAAAAACAACGCTGGACAGAACAACAATTCCTCCTCAAGAAAACAGAAGGGCATGTAGAGCAAAGGAGGATTCATTCAGGATCACCAAGTGTTAAGGATGAGGAACAATCTGTGAGTGAAGAAGAGGAAGAAGAGGTTCCTATATCAATTGAAATTTCAATGGAGGAAGAGCAAGATGAGGAGGCTACTGTATCAAGTGAACTTTCAATGAAGAACGAGGTGGTTGAAAATGAAATTGCACTTGAGATGACAAGGGAACATGAAGACTCACAACTCTCACAAACTTTTCTGACCCAACAACTCTCAACAATTAAATCTGTGATTGAGAAATATGAAGAGGAGATGAAGAAATGTTGGGAAGATCAACAAACCTCCTCAATAAAAAAGCTATCAAGTCAAATGTTGAGTGCAAGGGAGGAAGTGGAAGAGCAAGAAAGTGAGAAAGACATTCAAGAGGAGTCACACTCAAGTGAAGCAAAGAAGTGCAAAGAGGAAAAGCTCATGGAACCACCAATGCAAGAGGGTCTTAATGAAGAAATCACTCCAATAATCACACAGCAACCAAGTCTTGAATCCAAAGAAGTGAAGGCAACTAGCAAGAACACCAATTCTGTCCCTAATCCAGCAAGCAAGATCAATCAAGCCATTTGTAAAAGGAAGCTTGCTGAGGAAAGGCCAAGACAAGGGACACTAGCTGAATCTTTTCCTCCTTTGAGGTCATTCCTCTTAACAAACTGGAAGAAGAGGAAGAAAGTGAAGAACAACATGTCAAGCTAATGACACTAAAAGAGCACTTGTTGGGAGGTAACCCAACCGTAGGTAACATTTCTTCTCTGCTTTGTTTTCTTTCTTTGCTTTGTTTAAATTCAATAAATTGGCATATGGTTACATTCTAAGTTTGGTGTTGCCATGCAACACATTATTTTCAATCTTTTTGGATGATTGCATCAAATCAAAAAAATGAAAGTGACACACCAAGATTCTAAGTTTGGTGTGCCACATATTTTTCTATGCAAATCATTCAGCAACACCACTTGTCTGCATAACCATAATGTCTTTGCAGTGTTAATTTTCTTTTGGTTTGATATTTTGTTATTCTGTTTACTTTAGTTAATTCTTTGTTTTTAATGCTTTCATTTTAGTTTGCTTATTTACAGTGTTTGTTAATACATTACCAAGAGAGCTTTATTAATGACAGATTCTTAGCTTAGTGATTGTACTTAATAAATAACAGTTTTATTTGCTTGGTTTTAATTCAAATAAGTGGACATAGGATTGCATTCTAAGTTTGGTGTTGCTATGCAACACAATCTGCTTTAAATCTTTACTGGATACTTGCATTGATTCCAAGTGAAAGTGTCACACTAATTTTGGTGTGCCACTTATCTTTTATGCAATGTATTGTGCTCACCTTCTTAAGTTTACAATCACAATGTCTCTGTCTCTTGTGCTTTGATTATTATCTTTAATTTTGCTTGCTTAAAACACATGTGCTACTAACATTTCATTGTGTAAGACATTCATGATCCATCTTAGCCCCATAGCCATTGTTCTAATTTTTGCTTGAGGATAAGCAAGCATTCTGAGTTGGTATGGGAAGGAGAAGAATGGGAGAAAAATGACAACAATAGAGAAGAAGAATTGCAAGGTTGTAAAGTTCCTTTTCCTCTCATTTATTTCCATCACTTTAAATTGCATGATTGTCTTTGTATTTTCTGTATACATGTGTGGTATGACTAAGCATAGTTTGAATTTTGATTTGTAACATGTTGCTGTGGCATTATGACTACCAACTTGAGTTTTGTGAATTCAAAAGCAAAAAAGCATCATGATCATAAACAAACAAGGAATTAAAGAAGAATTTAGCATGTGCATACAAGTATTGGAAAGCTAGTATGATTGATTGTTGCTCAATTGCATTAGATTTTATTTAATTGAAGTTTTTCATCTAGTACATTTTGTGAAATCTTTTGAAATCATGAAAACCTTGAAGAAGCAAATACAATTAAAGCAAGAAAAGAAAAAGGGAAAGAATGAGAAAGTTGAAGGCTCTGAGTACCAATGGCAATTTATTTGTTAAGTGCTTGTGGTGTTTATGTATCAAGCCAAATGCTTGAAAACAAAACACTTAGAAGTCAAGGCTAGTGGTGCGCGAAATTGTGATCACTACACAACTTTGCACAACTAACCAGCAAGTGCACTGGGTCGTCCAAGAAATACCTTACGCGAGTAAGGGTCGATCCCACGGAGATTGTTGGTATGAAGCAAGCTATGGTCACCTTGTAAATCTTAGTCAGGCAGACTCAAATGGGTATAGTGATATACGAATAAAGCATAAAGATAAAGATAGAGGTACTTATGTAATTCATTGGTAGGAACTTCAGATAAGCGTATGAAGATGCCTTCCCTTCCGTCTCTCTGCTTTCCTACTGTCTTCATCCAATCCTTCTTACTCCTTTCCATGGCAAGCTTATGTAGGGTTTCACCGTTGTCAGTGGCTACCTCCCATCCTCTCAGTGAAAATGTTCCTATGCTCTGTCACAGCATATGGCTAATCAGCTGTCGGTTCTCGGTCAGGCCGGAATAGAATCCAGTGATTCTTTTGCGTCTGTCACTAATGCCCCGCCTGCTAGGAGTTTGAAGCACGTCACAGTCATTCAATCATTGAATCCTACTCAGAATACCACAGACAAGGTTAGACCTTCCGGATTCTCTTGAATGCCGCCATCAGTTCTTGCCTATACCACGAAGACTCTGATCTCACGGAATGGCTGGCTCGTTTGTCAGGCGAGCACTCGGTTGTCAGGCGATCAACCATGCATCGTGTATCAGGAATCCAAGAGATAAACACTAGAGCCTTGATTGCTTGTAGAACAAAAGTGGTTGTCAGTCACCTTGTTCATAAGTGAGAATGATGATGAGTGTCACGGATCATCACATTCATTAAGTTGAAGAACAAGTAATATCTTGGACAAAGAACAAGCGGAATTGAATAGAAGAACAATAGTAATTGCATTAATACTCGAGGTACAGCAGAGCTCCACACCTTAATCTATGGTGTGTAGAAACTCCACCGTTGAAAATACATAAGAACAAGGTCTAGGCATGGCCGAATGGCCAGCCTCCCCCAAAGAGGGTTCAATCATAAAACATGATCAAAAGCTCTAGTGATCAAACGCCCAGGATGTCTACTTTCCAACGCCGTTGAGAGCGCGCCAATGGGGATTCTGTAGCTCCAGAAAATCCACTTCGAGTGCAGGGAGGTCAGAATCCAACAGCATCTGCAGTCCTTTTCAGTCTCTGAATCAGATTTTTGCTCAGGTCCCTCAATTTCAGCCAGAAAATACCTGAAATCACAGAAAAACACACAAACTCATAGTAAAGTCCAGAAAAGTGAATTTTAACTAAAAACTAATAAAAATATACTAAAAACTAACTAGATCATACTAAAAACATACTAAAAACAATGCCAAAAGGGTACAAATTATCCGCTCATCACAACACCAAACTTAAATTGTTGCTTGTCCTCAAGCAACTGAAAATCAAATAAGATAAAAAGAAGAGAATATACTATAGACTCCAAATTATCAATGAAACTTAGCTCCAAATTAGATGAGCGGGACTAGTAGCTTTTTGCCTCCGAACAGTTTTGGCATCTCACTTTATCCTTTGAAATTCAGAATGATTGGCATCTTTAGGAACTCAGAATCCAGATAGTGTTATTGATTCTCCTAGTTAGGTATGATGATTCTTGAACACAGCTACTTATTGAGTCTTGGCCGTGGCCCAAAGCACTCTGTCTTCCAGTATTACCACCGGATACATACATGCCACAGACACATAATTGGGTGAACCTTTTCAGATTGTGACTCAGCTTTGCTAAAGTCCCCAATTAGAGGTGTCCAGGGTTCTTAAGCACACTCTTTTTGCCTTGGATCACAACTTTATTTCTTTCTTTTTCTTTCTTTTTTTTCTTTCTCCTTTTTTTTCGTTTTTCTCCTTCTTTTTCTCTTTTTTTTTTTTTGTATTCACTGCTTTTTCTTGCTTCAAGAATAATTTTTATGATTTTTCAGATCCTCAGTAACATGTCTCCTTTTTCATCATTCTTTCAAGAGCCAACAATTTTAACATTCATGAACAACAAATTCAAAAGACATATGCACTGTTCAATCATACATTCAGAAAACAAAAAGTATTGTCACCACATCAAACTAATTAAGCTAGTTTTAGAGATGAATTCGAAATCCTGTACTTCTTGTTCTTTTGTGATAAAAACAGTTTTCATTTAAGAAAGGTGATGGATTCATAGGACATTCATAACTTTAAGGCATAGACACTAAGACACTAATGATCATAAGACACAAACATGGACAAACATAAGCATGAAAATTCAAAAAACAAGAAAATAAAGAACAAGGAGATTAAAGAACGGGTCCACCTTAGTGATGGCGGCTCTTTCTTCCTCTTGAAGATCCTATGGAGTGCTTGAGCTCCTCAATGTCTCTTCCTTGTCTTTGTTGCTCCTCTCTCATGATTCTTTGATCTTCTCTAATTTCATGGAGGATGATGGAGTGTTCTTGGTGCTCCACCCTTAGTTCTCCCATGTTGGAACTCAATTCTCCTAGGGAGGTGTTCAGTTGCTCCCAATAGTCTTGTGGAGGAAAGTGCATCCCTTGAGGCATCTCAGGGATCTCATGATGAGAGGGGTCTCTTGTTTGCTCCATCCTTTTCTTAGTGATGGGCTTGAGGTCATGCCTTCTCAGTTGAACCGGCTTTCCTCTTGAATCTCTCTTCCATTGAGCGCCCTCTTCACAAATGTCTGTGAGGACTTGGTCCAACTTTTGATCAAAGTTGACCCTTTTTGAGTTTGAAAGGGACCTCATGGATCACCTTCTTCAAGGCCACAACTTCATAGAAGTGGTCTTGATGCACCCTTGAGATGAATCTCTCCATCTCCCATGACTCGGAGGTGAAAGCTTTTGCCTTCCCTTTCCTCTTTCTAGAGGTTTCTCCGGCCTTGGATGCCATAAATGGTTATGGAAAAATGAAAAAGCAACGCTTTTACCACACCAAACTTAAAAGGTTTGCTCGTCCTCGAGCAAAAGAAGAAAGAAGAGAGTAGAAGAAGAAGAAATGAGGAAGAAGGCAATGGCTTTTGTGTTCGGCCAAAGAGGGGGAGAAGTGGTGTTTAGGTTGTGTGAAAATGAAGGGGTGAAGAAGGGTTTATGTAGGAGAGGGGGGGCCATGGTTCGGCCATTGATGGGTGGGTTTGGGGGGGAAAGTGGTTTGAATTTGAATGGTGAGGTAGGTGGGGTTGGTGGCGATCCTGTGGGGTCCACAGATCCTGTGGTGTCAAGGAAAAGTCATCCCTGCACCAAATGGCATTCAAAATCACGTTTTGAGCCATTTCTGGCGTTAAACGCCGGGCTGGTGCCCATTCCTGGCGTTTAACGCCAGGTTCTTGCCCTTTTCTGGCGTTTAACGCCAGTCTGGTGCCCCTTTCTGGCGTTTAACGCCAGTCTGGTGCCCCTTTCTGGCGTTAAACGCCCAGAATGGTGCCAGACTGGGCGTTAAACGCCCAATTGTTAGCCTCACTGGCGTTTAAACGCCAGTGGGTTCTTCCTCCAGGGTGTGCTGTTTTTCTTCCTGTTTTTCATTCTGTTTTTGCTTTTTCAATTGATTTTGTGTCTTCTTATGATCATCAACCTACAAAAACCATAAAATAACAAAGAGAAATAGATAACATATAACATTGGGTTGCCTCCCAACAAGCGCTTCTTTAATGTCAGTAGCTTGACAGATGGCTCTCATGGAGCCTCACATTTTCTTAGAGCAATGTTGGAACCTCCCAACACCAAACTTAGAGTTTGAATGTGGGGGTTCAACACCAAACTTAGAGTTTGGTTGTGGCCTCCCAACACCAAACTTAGAGTTTGACTGTGGGGGCTCTGTTTGACTCTGATTTGAGAGAAGCTCTTCATGCTTCCTCTCCATGGTGACAGAGGGATATCCTTGAGCCTTAAACATAAAGGATTCTTCATTCACTTGAATGATCAGTTCGCCTCTATCAACATCAATCACAGCCTTTGCTGTGGCTAGGAAGGGTCTGCCAAGGATGATGGTTTCATCCATGCACTTCCCAGTCTCTAGGACTATGAAATCAGCAGGGATGTAATGGTTTTCAATCTTCACCAAAACATCCTCTATAAGTCCATGAGCTTGTTTTCTTGAGTTGTCTGCCATCTCTAATGAGATTCTTGCAGCTTGTACCTCAAAGATCCCTAGCTTCTCCATTACAGAGAGAGGCATGAGGTTTACACTTGACCCTAAGTCACACAGAGCCTTCTTGAAGGTCATGGTGCCTATGGTACAAGGTATTGAAAACTTCCCAGGATCTTGTCTCTTTTGAGGTAATTCCTGCCTAGACAAGTCATCCAGTTCTTTGGTGAGCAAAGGAGGTTCATTCTCCCAAGTCTCATTTCCAAATAACTTGTCATTTAGCTTCATGATTGCTCCAAGGTATTTAGCAACTTGCTCTTCAGTGACATACTCATCCTCTTCAGAGGAAGAATACTCATCAGAGCTCATGAAAGGCAGAAGTAAGTCCAATGGAATCTCTATGGTCTCATGTTGAGCCTCAGATTCCCATGGTTCCTCATTGGGGAACTCAATGGAGGCTAGTGCACGCCCATTGAGGTCTTCCTCAGTGGCGTCCACTTCCTCTTCCTCCTCTTCAAATTCGGCCATATTGATGGCCTTGCACTCTCCTTTTGGATTTTCTTCTGTATTGCTTGGGAGAGTACTAGGAGGGAGTTCAGTAACTTTCTTGCTCAGCTATCCCACTTGTGCCTCCAAACTCCTAATGGAGGACCTTGTTTCAGTCATGAAACTTTGAGTGGTTTTGATTAGATCAGAGACCATAGTTGCTAAGTCAGAGGGGTTCTGCTTAGAATTCTCTGTCTGTTGCTGAGAAGATGATGGAAAAGGCTTGCCATTGCTAAACCTATTTCTTCCGCCATTATTGTTGTTAAAACCTTGTTGAGGTCTTTCTTGATTCTTCCATGAGAAATTTGGGTGATTTCTCCATGAAGAATTATAGGTGTTTCCATAGGGTTCTCCTAGGTAATTCACCTCTTCCATTGAAGGGTTCTCAGGATCATAGGCTTCTTCTTCAGATGAAGCATCCTTAGTACTGCTTGGTGCATTTTGCATTCCAGACAGACTTTGAGAAATCAAATTGACTTGTTGAGTCAATATCTTGTTCTGAGCCAGAATGGCATTCAGAGCATCAATCTCAAGAACTCCTTTCTTCTGATTAGTCCCATTGTTCACAGGATTCCTTTCAGAAGTGTACATGAATTGGTTATTTGCAACCATTTTAATTAGCTCTTGAGCTTCTGTAGGCGTCTTCTTCAAATGAAGAGATCCTCCAGCAGAGCTATCCAAAGACATCTTGGATAGTTCAGAGAGACCATCATAGAAAATACCTATGATGCTCCATTCAGAAATTATGTCAGATGGACATTTTCTGATTAATTGTTTGTATCTTTCCCAAGCTTCATAGAGGGATTCTCCATCCTTCTGTCTGAAGGTTTGGACTTCCACTCTAAGCTTACTCAATTTTTGAGGTGGAAAGAACTTTGCCAAGAAGGCATTGACTAGCTTTTCCCATGAGTCCAGGCTTTCTTTAGGTTGTGAATCCAACCATGTCCTAGCTCTGTCTCTTACAGAAAAAGGGAATAGCATAAGTCTGTAGACCTCAGGGTCTACCCCATTAGTCTTGACAGTGTCACAGATTTGTAAGAATTCAGCTAAAAACTGATGAGGATCTTCCAATGGAAGTCCATGAAACTTGCAATTCTGTTGCATTAGAGAAACTAATTGAGGCTTAAGCTCAAAGTTGTTTGCTCCAATGGCAGGGATAGAGATGCTTCTCCCATAGAAGTCGGGAGTAGGTGCAGTAAAGTCACCCAGCACCTTCCTTGCATTGTTGGCATTGTTGTTGTTTTCGGCTGCCATGTGTTCTTCTTCCTTGAAGAATTCGGTCAGGTCCTCTAAAGAGAGTTGTGCTTTGGCTTCTCTTAGCTTTCTCTTCAAGGTCCTTTCAGGTTCAAGGTCAGCCTCAACAAGAATGCTTTTGTCTTTGCTCCTGCTCATAAGAAAGAGAAAAGAACAAGAATATGTGGAATCCTCTATGTCACAGTATAGAGATTCCTTGAAGTGTCAAAGGAAAAGAAAAGTAGAAGACAGAAGTAGAAAATTCGAACTTATCAAAGAAGATGGAGTTCGAATTTTGCATTAAGGGATAGTGTTAGTCCATAAATAGAAGGATGTGAGAAGAAGGGAAGTGATTTTCGAAAATTAAGTAAGGATTTTTGAAAACATTTTTGAAAAACACTAATTGATTTTCGAAAATGAAAGTGGAAAAGAAATCAAGTGATTTTTTTGAAAAAGATTTTGAAATTATAAATCAAAGAGATTTGATTGAAAACTATTTTGAAAAAGATGTAGTTAAGAAGATATGACTGGTTTTAAAAAGATGTGATTGAGAAGATATGATTTGAAAAACATTTTAAAAAGATTTGATTTTGAAAATTAAAAACTTGGCTAACAAGAAAAGATATGATTCAAACATTAAACCTTTCTCAACAGAAAAGGCAACATACTTGAGATGTTGAATCAAATCATTAATTGATAGTAAGTATCTTTAAAAATAGAAAGAAATTGATTTTGAAAAAGATTTGATTGAAAGTATATGATTTGAAAAAGATTTAATTTTGAAAAAAAATTTGAAAACTTGAAAACAAAATTTGATTTGAAAACAAAATCTTCCCCCTTGTGCCATCCTGGCGTTAAACGCCCAGAATGGTGCACATTCTGGCGTTAAACGCCCAAAATACTACCCTTTTGGGCGTTAAACGCCCAACCAGGTATCCTGGCTGGCGTTTAAACGCCAGTCTGTCCTTCTTCACTGGGCGTTTTGAACGCCCAGCTTTTTCTGTGCAATTCCTCTGTTGTATGTTCTGAATCTTCAATTCTCTGTGTTATTGACTTGAGAAGACACAAATTAAAAATATTTTTGGATTTTTAATAATCAAAATGCAACTAAAACCAAATAACAATGCATGCAAGACACCAAACTTATCAGTTTGTATACTACTGACACTAATGAGAATGCATATGAGACACACAAAACACTCAAGTCAAGAGAATTTAAAGATTAGAGTAAGAAATCATCAATAACATCTTGAAGATCCTTAAGATACATGAATGAATGCATGCAATTGACACCAAACTTAAAATTAGACACTAGACTCAAACAAGAAACATAAAATATTTTTGGTTTTTATGATTTTGAAAAATTTTTTTTTTTTGGATTTTTCGAAAATTAAGTGGAAAAGAAAATAAAGGTATCAAAATTCTTAATGAGAATTCCAGGAATCATGCAATGTTAGTCTAAAGCTTTAGTCTAAAGGAATTAGACATGGCTAGCCAAGCTTCAGCAGGACATTGCATTCAAGAGCTAAATTGATGAAAATCAATAAGCTTTGGTGATGATAAGAACATCACTTTGAAACACTAGAATTCATTCTTAAGAACTCTGAAGAAAAAATACCTAATCTAAGCAACAAGATGAACCGTCAGTTGTCCATACACAAAACAATCCCCGGCAACGGCGCCAAAAACTTGGTGCGCAAAATTGTGATCACTACACAACTTTGCACAACTAACCAGCAAGTGCAATGGGTCGTCCAAGTAATACCTTACGCGAGTAAGGGTCGATCCCACGGAGATTGTTGGTATGAAGCAAGCTATGGTCACCTTGTAAATCTTAGTCAGGCAGACTCAAATGGGTATAGTGATATACGAATAAAGCATAAAGATAAAGATAGAGGTACTTATGTAATTCATTGGTAGGAACTTCAGATAAGCGTATGAAGATGCCTTCCCTTCCGTCTCTCTGCTTTCCTACTGTCTTCATCCAATCCTTCTTACTCCTTTCCATGGCAAGCTTATGTAGGGTTTCACCGTTGTCAGTGGCTACCTCCATCCTCTCAGTGAAAATGTTCCTATGCTCTGTCACAGCATATGGCTAATCAGCTGTCGGTTCTCGGTCAGGCCGGAA
The DNA here is from genome assembly GCF_014773155.1 of Arachis stenosperma. Lineage (NCBI taxonomy): Eukaryota > Viridiplantae > Streptophyta > Magnoliopsida > Fabales > Fabaceae > Arachis > Arachis stenosperma. Next base: position 70,954,966 of record NC_080379.1, read on the forward strand.
TAGAATCCAGTGATTCTTTTGCGTCTGTCACTAACGCCCCGCCTGCTAGGAGTTTGAAGCACGTCACAGTCATTCAATCATTGAATCCTACTCAGAATACCACAGACAAGGTTAGACCTTCCGGATTCTCTTGAATGCCGCCATCAGTTCTTGCCTATACCACGAAGACTCTGATCTCACGGAATGGCTGGCTCGTTTGTCAGGCGAGCACTCGGTTGTCAGGCGATCAACCATGCATCGTGTATCAGGAATCCAAGAGATAAACACTAGAGCCTTGATTGCTTGTAGAACAAAAGTGGTTGTCAATCACCTTGTTCATAAGTGAGAATGATGATGAGTGTCACGGATCATCACATTCATCAAGTTGAAGAACAAGTGATATCTTGGACAAAGAACAAGCGGAATTGAATAGAAGAACAATAGTAATTGCATTAATACTCGAGGTACAGCAGAGCTCCACACCATAATCTATGGTGTGTAGAAACTCCACTGTTGAAAATACATAAGAACAAGGTCTAGGCATGGCCGAATGGCCAGCCTCCCCCAAAGAGGGTTCAATCATAAAACATGATCAAAAGCTCTAGTGATCGAAAGACTCCTAATCCAATAGCAAAAGGTCCTACTTATAGAAAACTAGTAGCCTAGGGTGTACAGAGATGAGTAAATGACATAAAAATCGACTTCCGGGCCCACTTGGTGTGTGCTTGGGCTGAGCAATGAAACAATTTCGTGTAGAGACTCTTCTTGGAGTTAAACGCCAGCTTTTATGCCAGTTTGGGCGTTTAACTCCCATTTAGGTGCCAGTTCCGGCGTTTAACGCTGGAATTTCTGAGGGTGACTTTGAACGCCGGTTTGGGCCATCAAATCTTGGGCAAAGTATGGACTATCATATATTGCTGGAAAGCCCAGGATGTCTACTTTCCAACGCCGTTGAGAGCGCGCCAATTGGGCTTCTGTAGCTCCAGAAAATCCACTTCGAGTGCAGGGAGGTCAGAATCCAACAGCATCTGCAGTCCTTTTCAGTCTCTGGATCAGATTTTTGCTCAGGTCCCTCAATTTCAGCCAGAAAATACCTGAAATCACAGAAAAACACACAAACTCATAGTAAAGTCCAGAAAAGTGAATTTTAACTAAAAACTAATAAAAATATACTAAAAACTAACTAGATCATACTAAAAACATACTAAAAACAATGCCAAAAAAGGTACAAATTATCCGCTCATCAGCTAGGCTCAAGTGCAAAAGCACTCCCTCAAAGCTCAAGGTTCTGAGCATCAATGATTAGAGAGTCAAGAAAAGAAAAAAAATGATGAGCTTAATGAAGTCCTCTAATTAAATGCTTGTGGTGCTTATGTATCAAGTGGTAATACTTGAAAACAAAGCATTTAGAAGTCGTAGCTTTGTTATTAACTCATGGGGCAAAGCACCCAAAAGGAGAAGCTTAAAAAAAAAATCAAAAGCTTGTTTCAAGAAAGAATCATAAGAAAAAGATTTCATAAAATGAGCTAGATAGAAGCATCAATCATTTACATCTCTTTTGTGATTGTAGCATGCATAGAAAACTAGCTTGCCATGAACATTAACTTGCTACTCTTCTTACCTTGGATTGTCAATTTCTATTGCATGATTCTTTTCTTGCTTGGGGACAAGCAAGGTTTAAGTTTGGTGTTGTGATGACAAGTCATCATATACCCATTTTCTATGCTTTTTCATACAAGAAATTGATGATTTGTGCTTAAATATTGAATGCTTTTGTGCTTAAATGATATATTTTCTTGATCTTTTAATTTTATAAATCTTGTAGAAAAAAAAGAAGAAAAAGAAGCAAAGAAGCACAAAAAAGGAGAAAAAAAGAGCTTTGGAGCACACTTTGAAGTTGGAGCACACTTTGGAGGCTTAGGCCACGCTTTTAAAAGCGTGGCCCATTACCAAATTAATGAAGAATAGGCAAACAGCACACACTGCCCTGCTCTTGCCAAGGGCAGGGCAGAATCGTGATGCAAAGTGAGGTTGGAAGCAAGAATTTTCGCTAAGGTAAAATCTGGGCGCTCACAGCATGACCATGCCTCCTTCAAAGGGCTATAACTTGAGCTACAGACGTCCAATTGATGTGCTTCCAGTTGCGTTGGAAAGCTGACATTCAGAGCTTTCCAACGATATATAGCAATTCATATTTGGCGTAGAATTGAGGCAGGAACGAAAGGCATCTTTAAGAGCCAAAAATAAGCGAAAATAAACCAAAGTGCTTCCACCAAGGCTCGAAGCTGGAGCCTCACTCCAAAGCAAAGTAGCGTTTAAATTTCTGCTCTGCCCTCTTGGAGAGCAGGGCAATGTCGTGCTCTTCATGGAAAATCAAGAAAAAATTGCTCCTCAAGTGCTTTCAACAAGGATCGAACAAGGCACCATGAGGAAGCAAGGAACTAAGCCTTACTTTGGTGCCAAGAAAACCAAGGAAAAATAGTTGCGTGTGTATCAACTGAGTTTCGAACATGGGGTTTCACTTTTGGAAACATTGCCCTGCCCTCCGCGAGGGCAGGGCAGCATTTTGGTGATGTACACACGGGCACGATTCTGGCAGCACCAAGGCATGATTCTGGCGCACCGAGGCATGATTCTGGCAGCACCACAGCACGATTCTGGCGCACCAATTTTTCCTGCCCTGCCCTCCGCGAGGGCAGGGCAGCATTCTGCGCACCAAGCCTGCACCACGCCGCACCAACAACGCACCAAACACCAAATCCTGCCCTGCCCTCCGCAAGGGCAGGGCAACCTCCTGGGAGCATCATGGGCCAAATCCAACCAAAATCTCATTTAAATTCAATTCCTCTCCAAATTGAATCAAGGCCATGCAAACCCATTTCTCCTCAAATCCAAAGCAAGCTAAGCCCACATCATCACTCAAAGGCACAATAACAAGCTAGAATTAGGATTTTCATTTATTTTAATTTCATTTTCATTTTTCATTTTGTAAAGCCTATATAAAGGCATCAATTCCATCTTTGTAGGGGAGCTCTTTCCTTTATTTTTCTTCTGTCTTAAATTTGGGATTGAGAGTGAAGGAATTCTGTTTCCCTCTTGGTCTAAGATTTCTCTTGTTATTCTTCTGCAAAATTTCAGTGAATTAAGGATCTCTCTTGTTTTGAACCAAAACTCTCTTTACTGCTTTCATCTTCTTTCCATCCGCAATTGTTCTTGGTTGGATCAAGGAAGGGAGTGAGATCTAGACTTGTTTTCTAGTCTCTTTGATTCCCTGAGATCTTCAATTTTATTTTCCAATTGAGTTGAATTTAATTTCTATTTGCTTCTTCAAGCAATTCTACTTTCTGTTTGAGATCGGTTGCAAGTTACTACATCCTTTACTTCTCTGTTTGATTGCCATTTACAATTTCTTGTTTGATTTCTTGAATCCCAGCTCCCAAAATCCTTTTATTCTTCCTGCAATTTAAATTTTCAGTTGCTTGATTTATTGCTTCCTTTAATTTCCAGCACCCACTCCCCTTTACATTTAATGCAATTTATATTTCTTGTCATTTAAGATTCTTGCAATTTACATTTCTTGCTCTTTAAGTTACTTGCCAATTTACTTTCTGCACTTTAATTTTCCTTGCTATTTACTTTCTGTTGGCTACACTTCATCCAAATTCACTTCAATGTTAGCTTGACTAAACTAATCACCCACTAAAGTTGCTTGATCCATCAATCCCTGTGGGATCGACTTCACTCTTGTGAGTTATTACTACTTGATGCGACCCGGTACACTTGCCGGTTGGATTTGTGTGTTGGAAAATTCGTTTTCCGCAAAAACACCATCAACTACAACTTCGCACAACTAACCAGCAAATGCACTGGGTCGTCCAAGTAATAAACCTTACGCGAGTAAGGGTCGATCCCACGGAGATTGTTGGTATGAAGCAAGCTATGGTCACCTTGTAAATCTTAGTCAGGCAAACTCAAATGGGTATGGGTGATATATGAATAAAACATAAAGATAAAGATAGAGATACTTATGTAATTCATTGGTAGGAATTTCAGATAAGCGTATGAAGATGCTTGGTCCCTTCCGTCTCTCTGCTTTCCTGCTGTCTTCATCCAATCCTTCTTACTCCTTTCCATGGCAAGCTTATGCAAGGGTTTCACCGTTGTCAGTGGCTACCTCCCATTCTCTCAGTGGAAATGTTCAACGCACCCTGTCATGGCACGGCTATCCATCTGTCGGTTCTGGATCAGGCCGGAATAGAATCCAGTGATTCTTTTGCGTCTGTCACTAACGCCCCGCCTTCAGGAGTTTGAAGCACGTCACAGTCATTCAATCCTTGAATCCTACTCAGAATACCACAGACAAGGTTAGACCTTCCGGACTCTCTTGAATGCCGCCATCAGTTCTTGCCTATACCACGAAGACTCTGATCTCACGGAATGGCTGGCTCGTTTGTCAGGCGAGCACTCGGTTGTCAGGCGATCAACCATGCATCGTGTATCAGGAATCCAAGAGATATTCACCCAATCTAAGGTAGAACGGAGGTGGTTGTCAGTCACACGTTCATAGGTGAGAATGATGATGAGTGTCACGGATCATCACATTCATCAAGTTGAAGAACAAGTGATATCTTGGACAAAGAACAAGCGGAATTGAATAGAAGAACAATAGTAATTGCATTAATACTCGAGGTACAGCAGAGCTCCACACCTTAATCTATGGTGTGTAGAAACTCCACCGTTGAAAATACATAAGAACAAGGTCTAGGCATGGCCGAATGGCCAGCCTCCCAAAGAGGGTTCAATCATCAAAACATGATCAAAAGATCCTAAGATTGAAAACCTAAGGATGAGTAAATGACATAAAAATCCACTTCCGGGCCCACTTGGTGTGTGCTTGGGCTGAGAAATGAAGCATTTTCGTGTAGAGACTCTTCTTGGAGTTAAACGCCAGCTTTTATGCCAGTTTGGGCGTTTAACTCCCATTTTGGTGCCAGTTCCGGCGTTTAACGCTGGGAAATCTGAAGGTGACTTTGAACGCCGGTTTAGGCCATCAAATCTTGGGCAAAGTATAGACTATCATATATTGCTGGAAAGCCCAGGATGTCTAATTTCCAACGCCGTTGAGAACGCGCCAATTGGGCTTCTGTAGCTCCAGAAAATCCACTTCGAGTGCAGGGAGGTCAGAATCCAACAGCATCTGCAGTCCTTTTCAGTCTCTGAATCAGATTTTTGCTCAAGTCCCTCAATTTCAGCCAAAAAATACCTGAAATCACAGAAAAACATACAAACTCATAGTAAAGTTCAGAAAAGTGAATTTTAACTAAAACCTAATAAAAATATACTAAAAACTAACTAAATCCTACTAGAAACATACTGAAAACAATGCCAAAAAGCGTACAAATTATCCGCTCATCACAACACCAAACTTAAATTGTTGCTTGTCCCCAAGCAACTGAAAATCAAATAAGATAAAAAGAAGAGAATATACTATAGACTCCAAATTATCAATGAAACTTAGCTCCAAATTAGATGAGCGGGACTAGTAGGTTTTTGCCTCCGAACAGTTTTGGCATCTCACTTATCCTTTGAAATTCAGAATGATTGGCTTCTTTAGGAATCAGAATCCAGATAGTGTTATTGATTCTCCTAGTTAATATGATGATTCTTGAACACAGCTACTTATTGAGTCTTGGCCGTGGCCCAAAGCACTCTGTCTTCCAGTATACCACCGGATACATACATGCCACAGACTAATTGGGTGAACCTTTTCAGATTGTGACTCAGCTTTGCTAAAGTCCCCAATTAGAGGTGTCCAGGGTTCTTAAGCACACTCTTTTTGCCTTGGATCACAACTTTATTTCTTTCTTTTTCTTTTCTTTTTCTTTCTCCCCTTTTTTTTCTTTTTCGTTCTTCTCCTTCTCTTTTTTTTTTTTTTTTGTATTCACTGCTTTTTCTTGCTTCAAGAATCATTTTTATGATTTTTCAGATCCTCAGTAACATGTCTCCTTTTTCATCATTCTTTCAAGAGCCAACATTCATGAACCACAAATTCAAAAGACATATGCACTGTTCAAGCATACATTCAGAAAACAAAAAGTATTGCCACCACATCAAACTAATTAAGCTAGTTTTAAAGATGAATTCGAAATCCTGTACTTCTTGTTCTTTTGTGATTAAAAACAGTTTTCATTTAAGAAAGGTGATGGATTCATAGGACATTCATAACTTTAAGGCATAGACACTAAGACACTAATGATCATAAGACACAAACATAGATAAACATAAGCATAAGAATTCGAAAAACAAGAAAATAAAGAACAAGGAGATTAAAGAACAGGTCCACCTTAGTGATGGCGGCTTGTTCTTCCTCTTGAAGATCTTATGGGGTGCTTGAGCTCCTCAATGTCTCTTCCTTGTCTTTGTTGCTCCTCTCTCATGATTCTTTGATCTTCTCAAATTTCATGGAGCTCCACCCTTAGTTGTCCCATGTCGGAATTCAGTTCTCCTAGGGAGGTGTTGATTTGCTCCAACCTTTTCTTAGTGATGGGCTTGAGGTCATGCCTTCTCAGTTAAACTGGCTTTCCTCTTGAATCTCTCTTCCATTGAGCGCCCTCTTCACAAATGTCTGTGAGGACTTGGTCCAACCTTTGATCAAAGTTGACCCTTTTTGAGTTTGAAAGGGACCTCAGGGATCACCTTCTTCAAGGCCACAACTTCATAGAAGTGGTCTTGATGCACCCTTGAGATGAATCTCTCCATCTCCCATGACTCGGAGGTGAAAGCTTTTGCCTTCCCTTTCCTCTTTCTAGAGGTTACTCCGGCCTTGGATGCCATAAATGGTTATGGAAAAACAAAAAGCAATGCTTTTTCCACACCAAACTTAAAAGGTTTGCTCGTCCTCGAGCAAAAGTAGAAAGAAGAGAGTAGAAGAAGAAGAAATAGAGGAGTTGGAGGTGGCTTTGTGGTTCGGCCAAAAAGGGGATAAGTAGTGTTTAGGGTGTGTGAAAATGAAGGAGTGAAGATGGGTTTATATAGGGGTGAAGAGAAGGGTCATGGTTCGGCTATGGGAGGGTGAGTTTGGGAGGGAAAGTGGTTTGAATTTGAAGTGTGAGGTAGGTGGGGTTTTGTGAAGGATGGATGTGAGTGGTGAAGAGAAAGATGGGATTTGATAGGTGAAGGGTTTTTGGGGAAGAGGTATTGAGGTGATTGGTGAATGGGTGAAGGAGAGAGAGAGTGGTGGGGTTGGTGGGGATCCTGTGGGGTCCACAGATCCTGAGGTGTCAAGAAAAAGTCATCCCTGCACCAATTGGCATGCAAAATTGCGTTTTTAGCCAATTCTGGCGTTAAACGCCGGGCTGGTGCCCATTTTTGGCGTTTAACGCCAGGTTCTTGCCCTTTCCTGGCGTTTAACGCGAGTCTGGTGCCCCTTTCTGGCGTTAAACGCCCAGAATGGTGCCAGACTGGGCGTTAAACGCCCAACAGGCTAGCCTTACTGGCATTTAAACGCCAGCACGCTCTCCTCCAGGGTGTGCTGTTTTTCTTTCTGCTTTTCATTCTGTTTTTGCTTTTTCAATTGATTTTGTGACTTCTCATGATCATCAACCTACAGAAAACATAAAATAACAAAGAAAAATATATAAAATATGACATTGGGTTGCCTCCCAACAAGCGCTTCTTTAATGTCAGTAGCTTGACAGATGGCTCTCATGGAGCCTCACATTTTCTCAGAGCAATGTGGAACCTCCCAACACCAACTTAGAGTTTGAATGTGGGGGTTCAACACCAACTTAGAGTTTGGTTGTGGCCTCCCCAACACCAAACTTAGAGTTTGACTGTGGGGGCTCTGTTTGACTCTGATTTGAGAGAAGCTCTTCATGCTTCCTCTCCATGGTGACAGAGGGATATCCTTGAGCCTTAAACACAAAGGATTCTTCATTCACTTGAATGATCAGTTCACCTCCATCACATCAATCACAGCCTTTGCTGTGGCTAGGAAGGGTCTGCCAAGGATGGATTCATCCATGCACTTCCCAGTCTCTAGGACTATGTAATCAGTAGGGATGTAATGGTCTTCAATCTTCACAAAATCCTCTACAAGTCCATGAGCTGTTTTCTTGAGTGTCTGCCATCTCTAGTGAGATTCTTGCAGCTTGCACCTCAAAGATTCCTAGCTTCTCCATTACAGAGAGAGGCATGAGGTTTACACTTGACCCTAAGTCACACAGAGCCTTCTTGAAGGTCATGGTGCCTATGGTACAAGGTATGGAGAACTTCCCAGGGTCCTGCCTTTTTTGAGGTAATTTCTGTCTAGACAAGTCATCCAATTCTTTGGTGAGCAAAAAGGGTTCATCCTCCCAAGTCTCATTTCCAAATAACTTGTCATTTAGCTTCATGATTGCTCCAAGGTATTTAGCAACTTGCTCTTCAGTGACATACTCATCCTCTTCAGAGGAAGAATACTCATCAGAGCTCATGAAAGGCAGAAGTAAGTCCAATGGAATCTCTATGGTCTCATTTTGAGCCTCAGATTCCCATGATTCCTCATTGGGGAACTCAGTGGAAGCTAGTGCACGCCCATTGAGGTCTTCCTCAGTGGCATTCACTTCCTCTCCTTCCTCTCCAAATTCGGCCATTGATGAGCGGATGATTTGTACGCTTTTTGGCATTGTTTTCAGTATGTTTTTAGTATGTTCTAGTTAGTTTTTAGTATATTTTTATTAGTTTCTAGTTAAAATTCACTTTTCTGGATTCTACTATGAGTTTGTGTGTTTTTCTGTGATTTCAGGTATTTTCTGGCCGAAATTGAGGGTCCTGAGCAAAAATCTGATTCAGAGGCTGAAAAGGACTGCAGATGCTGTTGGATTCTGACCTCCCTGCACTCGAAGTAGATTTTCTGGAGCTACAGAAGCCCAATTGGCGCGCTCTCAACGACGTTGGACAGTAGACATCCTGGGCTTTCCAGCAATGTATAATAGTCCATACTTTGCCTGAGATTTGATGGCCCAAACCGGCGTTGCAAATCAGCCTCAGAATTTCCAGCGTTTAACGCTGGAACTGGCATAAAACTTGGAGTTAAACGCCCAAACTGGCATAAAAGCTGGCGTTTAACTCCAGAAAAGGTCTCTATACGAAAATCCTTCATTGCTCAGCCCAAGCACACACTAAGTGGACCCAGAAGTGGATTTTTACGTCATTTACTCATTTCTGTACACCCTAGGTTACTAGTTTAC